>NC_092863.1:62909524-62937147 GCF_032062135.1 Pyxicephalus adspersus
CTCCGGCCGCGAGCTTTTTCAGTTGCTGAATTGCGCGACGGCGTACGATTTCGGATCGCGAATACGAATGCGCGAGCGTCCGATTCTGCTTGATGAATTAGGGCCTTTGAATTAAGATACAGAAGATGCAAATTGTTTCAATACATAATTGAAAGGCTCAGTGTTTGCATTATATGTTCTATTTACTATTCATAACGGCAAAATACTCTTATTTGTCATTTTCAATTTAAAATATTTCATCACAGTGTGGAATAAGAATTTTCAACTAGAAACTAATATAATGAAAACATTTTTCTGACATTCTCACTTTTAATTAAAATTACTGTGCTAGTTTAGATTTATTGGTTTAAATGAGTACATATGATAATGTATCTGTCATATGCACAGTTACCCAAATAATCCTGGATGAAGGACAAACTTGTTTAAATTAAAAACAGCACACTTACTAAATGTAAAGTCTGATAATAGATAACAAGACAAACTGTAGAACAGAATAATGTATATTTAATCATGTTGTGCATAAATAATTTATTTCAAAGCAAGGCAGAATAAAATGTATAATTTCTTTTGGCTTTAAGACGGTATTTACTTTTTCCAGATGACTAAATCTGATAACATTGCAATTTACTGCTATACTGTCCTAGGAATAAACACATTTATAATGTACATATACCGTATATGCCCAAAATGACAAAGGAAGATTTCACTTTGGTAATGTATCAATGTTCAATGTACTTGAGAACTGAAACTTACCCTGGTGGTGGATGTACCTTACTTTGTGTAATCACAATTCTTTCTCCTGTAAAAAATGAGAACTTACCTTACACTACAACTCAATGGTAACAGCTTGCTAATGCCAGCTGAAGAGTAATATTTTCCTGTAGGGTTATTCTTTTTAGCATAGTGTGAAATAGAAACAAACTTACACATAATGTAAAAAAAGGAAAGGCATTTATTAAATGATTTACAAATGAAAATAGTACACGTGGACCTGATATATTAAAGCTCTCCAAGACTGGTGAGGATACACTTTCATCAGTGAAGCTGGGTGATCCAGCAAACCTGAAAAAGATTTCCTAAAAGTCATTTGCTATTTGTTTTCAATCCTGAACCAGATCCATTCCATGTTTGCTGGATCACTCAGCTTTCCAGATGAAAGTGTATCCCCTTCAGCCTTGGAGAGCTTTCATAAATAAGGCCCATGGAAAGAACGCACTGTATGTAATATGTGGCATAGGAAACATGTTCCATCCATTTTAACCAATCATAATTGTAAAGTTTTTAAGCAATTGATACAAATAAGACTCATAGCTGATAATGTTATTCACAACAATGTATATTCTATAGGAGATTTCTTAGTTATACATGTTTCCTCAATGTAATTGGTGACCTGTTATAGATTTAAGGATGTCACTGCTTAGGTATTATTGAATCTAAGACCATTTTTAATAAAGCATTAGCTGTTTCACTTTTAAGACACTCTACCCCTTGCTTCCCAAAAAAACATCAATTGGTGCACAGCAAGCCACTCTGCTGACTCATATATTGGAACCGTTTAGCAATTCTTGTTGGTTTATTATGTTTATATAGTTTGGTTTCATATTGATATATCAACCTATAGATCATAGCCACTATATTCCCTTTATATATTTTCCTCTCATCCAGTGTGTCCTCAGGTAGGTCTACTTTAAAATACAAACATGTTTCCAATCTATTTGTAAATCTGTACATTTCCTTATTTCCTCTGTTTAGTTTTTAAAACCTATTTTTGCTTTTTGTTGAAAACTTAACTGGCTATTTTGAGCTCAAAACAAAAAGTTATAAAATAGATTAGGACAAACATTTGTATCAGGAGGTTACACCTTGACTTGATTACTCTTAGTAACAATAGACTTCTTCAACAGGCAACAGCCCATTGTTCTTGGTGCTGACAAAACTAGTAACTTGTGCTCCAATAGCAGTAGATAGCTGAGCAAGGCTGCTTGATGTGACACAGGACAAACCTTCAGCCCTCTGAGTTTTTATGGTTTTTCAAATTTCTATATATTGCAAAAATCCCAATCCAAGAATAATATCAAATTAAAAGTACATTTATAAATAGCTACTAATATAGATCTTTCCTATTTCCCTTTCAAAAATATTTTAGTAACTAATTATTTAAATATTTCTTAAAGGAGTCTACTTTTTACTTATAATTGATTATGATAAATATATTTCCATCAGAAAACATTCCCTGCATTGTCTAGTTACCATCAAAGATCAAGTTCTCGTGATATTACATAACCGATTTTAGAACCAAATATTTTATTTGCATTCATCTTAAATATCTTAAAAGTCAATGTATGTTATCTTTATGAACATTTTGTTTTTATTTGGTAGGGTCAGGACTATAAAATTTTAGGGAAATAATTTTGATCAGGTAAGTACGGTATGTTGTACTGAATTTTTTATTTATAAATTGTGTGGAAATGTATGCTTTCATTTACAATGCTCAGAAATTCAAACAAATTCTTGTTTAAGTAAAGCATTTGCAAAAGAAGTACTATAGCAATAAATGAAAAACTGAACTGCTAAGCAAGAAAGTTTTTTGCATTCATCCTAAATGTACAATTTGAACTGGGTGATGCCTTTAATATACTACAATCTGCTCCAAATAAATAATAAAACAGCTATGGTTGTTGTTCATGTTCTACATTTTTCCATTTTTCATATGTTACTATAAATTTGCATTTTCTAAAAAAAAGGAAGACGTTTATTCAATTCAATAATGCCATCCATATATATCCAGCAAACTAACATTTGTAGGTTAATTTGTTGAATTACTTTTAGGGGGTCTTTCAAGCAAAATAATACGACACAGTTTCTCTTTAAAGATTTCTCTGAAAACTCTTCCATGAATAGAGAACTTTTTTTTTCTCTTGTGCTTAAGCATTTTGAATAATTTATATTTCTAAGCATAACAGGTTTGTAAAACCTTCAAATGGGTTCACAATACTTACAACATAATGAGTTGTTTTAGGAGGGTCGTTCATAAATGGGTACAGCCATTTTTATGTTACATGTTTTTGTAATAGCTGCAGACACCATTGTTAGAGCCATTCTAACAATCCCTGGGCTGGATCAGTCATTTTTCTTGTTCCTAAAAAGGGTATAAAGTAAAAATGTCCACTATGTTGGGCATGACATTAGGGTCTATATATTGTCTTTTAAGGAATAACTAAAGCAAAACATACAATTTAGTAAAAAAAAACATATTTAGGTTCAACACATTTAGCATTTTGTGATCCGAAGACCCTTTCTTAAGGAGGGTAAAGCAAGCAGCCCAGGTCACTATGGGCATACACCACTAAGGGTTCATATTAAACCAGATTGGGATCTCATGATGTCCTTACCTCTAGGAATCTGACTGATAGCAGAATGTGAACTGTATGAACACATTTTTGAGAGACAGCTGAGATCTGCTAATCGCTGGATAGAATAGGCAAATCATCCAACTATCACTGGAAGAAATTTTTTTTGTACCTAGTAAACAATATATAGGAGAAATTGAGCTTTGGTTAAATAGTGATTTAGAGAGTGAATTATAGAAAGAAAAAAAGTAGGAATGTGAATTTGAAGAGATTGGTTTTGAAAGCTTGCCGAAGGTAGCAGAAAACCTAATGGCAAGGGAAGGGGGGAGGGGGGCAGGGGATTCCACAGTGTAGGGTGACTCTTATGAGTAAAGATGCCATTAGTAAGTAGAAAGGGCTGTTAGGGGGTACACAGTAGCGTGCATTTGATTCTGAAGTGAAATGAAAGCCAATGTAGATATTTTGCAATAATTAAGGTAAGGAGGTGCTTTCCCTCCAACACTCAAAGGCTTTGGTAGTTAGTGGTGGCCCCCCAATAAATGTAACCAATAAAGAACCCCTTTTTTTTAACTGCAGTTATTTATATCTAATGTAAGCTTTTGAGGAAAACAATTTAGGCATTAGAATAAGTGTTTCTACCTCAATATTAGGGTTTAGCACTAACATTATTTGTTTAGCTGAAAGTAACTATTGGGATGCCACATCCATATTTATGATTATGTACATTTAATCAGTTAACTTTTCTAGACTTTTAAGGGACCAGTCTAATCAATTTTCCTTCATCATTGTCCTGTGAGGCATTCCCCAAGACCCATCCATGCTAATATACGGAAATATGGTCCTAATAGGCACTTAGTCTGATGGGATTTATCAATATTTATTTTGATCTCCGATGATTTCCTGAGGAAGCGAAATCTGCAAAATGCATCAAAATGAAATTGGGACAGCATTGATGTTAATCATCTCCCGATAAAATGATATGGTATTTCTCATGTAACTTTTTTTATGTTTAAAAAAATTATGTATTTAATAGATAATTTGTATTGAAGGAAAATTGATTAGAGTTGTGTCTTAAAAGTCCAGAAACGTTTATTGAATAAATGTACATAATATAAGGGTTTAAATAAATGGTGGAATGTGGAGGTTGAGAGTTATTATTCGGTTAGAAGGAATTAAATATCAGAGTAAGAGGTTAGAGATAGGTTAGCGGTCTAGGAAGAATAATGTATACACTTTACAAGTGCTATAAACTTTGTCCAGATAATTACTAGTAAAATTTAACAAAATATTGGAAATTGTCTTGTGTTTGGCCTAATTTACCTACATGGGCAAAAATTAATTAATTATATTGTCACCAAGCAAAAGAGTAACACAAAATACATTGCATGGCAATCATGGTTCTACAGAACTCACTTATCAATTTTTAGTATTCAGGTTTGCATACAAACCTGTAATAGAAATTATACTTGGGGAATTGAAGCTTAAATCGTATTGGTGATTAGTAAAACAATACAAATTTTGTTATTTAGATATTAAGAAACAAAGGCATAGTTTTTCCTACAAAAATGTTTTTTTCTGTGTACAATACTAATAAAAAGAAGATCCCTCTACCATTGTTTTAGTAATGTATTTATTGCATGAAATTTATTGCTAATCAGAAAATCAAATAATTTTGTATTCTAGCATGTCACAGTGGAATAATTATTCACATCATGTGCTTCCTGGGAGGTTTTCAAATAGATGGAAACAGCATGAAAAAGTCTATAATGTAATAAACCTATCTTAAGAGCAGTTCCATGCCCAATACCCCAATGATATAATTACTGTAGCAGGCATGATTTTGTATATGTTCTGGGCTTTTACCTAGTAATTTCCTGCTAATGTGGGCATTTTTAGCTTCAGGAAGTAAAATAATTCACGACTAATGGTACATGTATGAAGGAATACCATAATAGAACCTACTCTGAAGAATTTAATTACATGAGACTCATTGCTTACCAAGAATCAAATAATGTAATCATAGCTTCATACCAAACTGTCATTGCAAATGAATTATGGAGTTTAAAACATTAGAAATCTTTTAAATAAAGCATTGATTTCTAATTATAAGACATTGCAAGGAAATAAAAGTTAGGGCATATGCAATTTGAGAGAAAATTTGTTTTGAGAGGGCAATATTGCATACAGGGCCATTTCTTGGACTGTGCAAACTCAGTAATTGCCTGTGGCATTTTCAAGTTTCTTAAAAAAAAAGGGGGGGATTACCACTCCCACTTTCCTGGTTATTTCCCCAGTGACAGAGAATCAGCTAACTGGAAGATGAGTGACATGTAAAGTGTGGCAACACTAGCTAATGTAAAAGAATGATAGGAGATGGGGCTGAACAAAACAGTCTGACAAAAAGGTAAGGATGATGGGAGTCCATATGCATGTTGTAGCTTTTCCTTTACTAAGTACTATTCGGCTTAGAAGCATGCTATAAGCATGAAAGTATGGTACGTATGATACTTAAAGCCCCTCTTTTGTTGTTAATAATTGTGTGTACCATGCCTTACTGAAATCCAACAATGAGAATCGACCCCTTAACTTTGAGATTTACCAACTTACCCAAGCAGGCGAATGTAAAAAGTGACACACAGCCCTTCAAGGATAACACATACTATTTAAATATCCATTTCTAACACGGAGTAAGAGAAAACACTTTAGATAATATAATCTTACAGCTACATATAACAAAATAATACATCTTTAAGTATTTATAAAGTCATTTTGTGTCTCCTAGGGGACATTTCTCTTCTCAGGGACATTCCCTGCCCTTGATACACAATATGAACAATCCCCACTTAGTTGTTATGGGAATTTTTCATTGTAATATATCCCTCTATACCTGTTCTAGTGACAACTCAAAAATTTTAGATTTATCCTCACTTTCATTCCTGGTGACACTGGTGATCAGGACAAAGAGAGATGGTAAATTTATCTGGGACACAGACATCAATAAAAACTTGCAGATAATCTAATTTCTCTTTCTGTCCAAGTATTAAAAAGATGTCCTTTAATTTTGTTTTTTTTGTTAAAATCGCACAGTTATGCAGCAATCCTGCTCCACTGGTATTCATGAGCTTGCTTGCTCTTTTACCTAAAACTAGGTGCACAGAATTGCATGCTTGGTAAACTTTGTAGACATCAATCTGTGTTTGACTGCAATGCTGGACTGGTGTAAGCTGATATTGAGGAGCATCTGAAAAGTTTGTAAATGGTGGTACTGCCCCCAGCAATCACCAACCAATGAAAACTCTTCCCGCTATTTACATAGGAACCCAACTATCACCTGCTTACTAAGTACAGAACAGACAACATTCCTTGGTTGCTCTGTGGCAGTATTGCTCCTTACAAACACTGTTTACAGGCATTCAGACAGTTTATAAATCATTAGACGCTGCATGCAGTCTGCCAGACCTGCAGTCAATCTATTGTGTAATTTTACTTGACATTCAACAAGTGTAGCAAATGCTTGGAAAATGCCTGATTTTGATGCTAGTGCGAATCAAGCCCTGGTCCACACACTGAACTAAGGCACACTGAAAATCAGCTCAATAAATATATTGCCATGATTATCAGCACAGATCCAGATTCCAAACCTCTTATAAACTTGAATATAGGCAATAGATCAATGCTGATCATCGTGGCAATAAACAATTTTTGTTTTGCTGTGTAGCTAATTATTTTTTGCCTGACTTAAATGAAATAACACAATGCTGTAGAGTTATCAGAAAGCTGGAATTGTATTAGTGTGTGTATCACAAAAATTCAAGCACATAGCAAAACTGACAGTGCTTAAAAAGACCAAAACAAAAAAATAAGACTCTCTGTTAGAGATAATCTATTAAAATTGACATTCCTGGAGGCAAATGGTTTGACCTACTAGCACTGCCAAGCTTACAAAACAGACTGCTGATATTTTTATGCAAAGTTAAAAATCAATTTTAAGAACGACAGCAAATGCTTTGTAATGTAGCCATGCAAATCAGATAAATATAATTTTGGTATCAAGCCATTTTAAAATATATGATTATTGATGATTTGTCTAAACTGAATTTAGGAAGATAACTGACAGTTAAGGCTGAAACATTGATAATTTGAGTAAATTAATAGACTATGGACCATTTAAATCAAAAAGCTGCGGTAGACTATGAGTTTTTTAATTTGTGTTTTTTAAATATTAGTTTATTTAAAAATGTAAACATATTTTG
Organism: Pyxicephalus adspersus; assembly: GCF_032062135.1. Classification (NCBI taxonomy): domain Eukaryota; kingdom Metazoa; phylum Chordata; class Amphibia; order Anura; family Pyxicephalidae; genus Pyxicephalus; species Pyxicephalus adspersus. The sequence goes on from NC_092863.1 coordinate 62,917,128, forward strand.
TTACAGACCAGGTGGACATGACATGATGTTTCTATTCATACTACTTACTGTTTATTCATGTTATGTATTGTAGGATGTTTTGAATTTCATTTGATTGGTTTATTTTCATGCCATCTTCTGTCTTACACTTTTTTTTTTACTACTTTGTACCTTTGTGTATTCTAAATAAAAAATTTGTAGCCCAATTTTTTTGCGAACGGGGATTGGTATCTTATACCTTTCCATGCCTGCCAGTATATAGTCAGCCAACTGCAAGTTCTAACTAAATCGTAAATTACAGCCCCTGCTCTTGCTAAGTGTTCCTTTAACTTCAAGTCTACGAGAAGAAGTGCAATGAGAATAGGGTGGGAAGTCTAATATGATGTGCATCCAGGAAAAGAAAATGATTTCCTATTCTTCAATCTGTTTGTCTCAGCCTACTGTGAAATGTGGCGAACTAAGCAAAACAGGTGGGAAACAAAAAGCACAAAATTACTGCACCAGGTATATTTAATTGGACAAGGCTCGAAAAATAATGATGAAACTAAAAGACTTTTCATGGTCCATCTTAAGGAATAGTGTTAGACATGTTAATTGAACTTCAACTAGCTGCTGTACACATCACCTCCAATGGAAATTTGGCATAGGCTGCCCAAGATGTAGACATACCTTGTGTTGGCTTATTTATTGCACCAGAAGAATCAAATTTATTTGTCTACATAGAGTTTGAGACTGCACACGTTAGACAGCAATTCCTCGTGTCATAATTAATTGTGTAACAATATCTATTTTAAAGCATGTTTACATAAGTTCAAAATAAAAAACAAGCAAAAATAAGCATTTATTTAGTTTGAAAATAACACATTTTATTAAAAATGTAAAACTTAGTTTTATTCCAAAATAATTTTAAAATTACACATTTATGCAGTGTTATTTCATCATACACATTCTAGGTATACAATATTTTTTCATCATTATTTTTAGGCTACTGAGTAATATACCATACTTTATAATTTTCCATTATTTGTTAGGCTTGATAAGGAAATCCATTTAGTTATATTGTAGTAATGTCAGACATATAATTTAAAAAAAAGAACTATATTGAGTGATGGTTACTATAGTCAAGTTTCACTGTTAAAGTGTCATACAAATCAGTATGAAAATCTGTAAACTTGCAAAATAAGAGATTTAATTTGACAGACCTTTATACCTTCTGTGTAGTGCATAACGAATCTCTACACCATCTTAATTTTGTACTTGATTTCCTACTTAGAAGAAAAAATAGGTAGTTCCACTATTGGATCAAAATAACAATGGCTCAGTTTATATTCATTATGTTTGACTTTAAAATAAAACAAACACTACTTGTGCAATACTCTATTTGTTTAAAAATAAAATGCATTTTTATGAAAAAGTCACTTGGAAGCCTCTACACATCCTCTGGCTGTATTTTTTGTTTTTTTCAAAAACCTTGTTTTCTTTTATAGTCATTAAACAGCCATATATTTTCAACATTCTAACATCCACTAATGTTCTTAATATCAAAATTAAATTTGCTGAATCTGTACAGTGAAAAATAATTTTCTTTTTATTTGTACAGGTATGGATGTAGAAATATACTATATAATGTTTTGTTTTGTTTTTTTTTACAATATGGTACATAGTATTTATATTAAAGCTTTTAGCCTGAAGGTTGCAGTGGCCCTAATAACATAATTTTTATACCTCTTGTATAATATTAATAAAAATAAAAGCAGTTACTATATTTATAACATAAGATAAAAAAGATAACAATAGACTATATAGATAGTACAAGTGTAAAAGAAAATTGTATAACAAACAAAATAATACTGTATAGATGTTTTTATGGAACTAGATAAAAATAATATTGTAACAAGAACATTTTAGAAAAAATCTTGGGTTCTCATTGATTTCCAATTAGCTGTAATTTTATGTAATCAAGTATGTTAAAATCCTTGGCTGTGTATATATATATATATATATATATATATATATATATATATATATATATATATATATATATATATATATATATATGGTAAAATCACATAAATTAGAATTTAAACTTCTACTGCCTTAGAGAATGCTTTTCTTTTTTTTAAAAAAAGCTAGCTTAATTGGTTTTGATAACATTGGATGCAATAATTTTCATAGTAAATCATCCTATCTGTGTAGTTATGGATCATCAGGCTTAGTGTTTATCGTTTATTAAGTGTTTAATATGTATAGTTGGCTTTATATATGTACCATATGTATTTGTATAAAAGCAAAATAAATCTTTGGAGTTGGGCAGGTGAGGTGTCCATGTAAGGATAACATTACCGTTTCAACTTGTAAGCCCCTGAAGAGTGCACTGTTACTTTTTCATTTTTTTTCATCTTCTGTCCATCTGTGCAAATGATGGCACATATCAGTACCCTGAATGGAAGTGACAGTGCAGATATATGACATGCATTGACTTCAATCCACAACTGTTGAAATACAGCTGTTAATTTACTTAAAAAAAGGTTTCCTTTCTCAATGTCATCTTCTTTGTCATCTATGGCTTTAAATAGTACAGAAGAGACGTTTCCTCAACTGTAATGAAAAGAATCCCGACCTTTATAAAATCTATCAATAATATTGTCTGTGGCTTTCACTGAACAGTGGGGCTTTGTAATGCTAGATATTTTCCGATTGTTAGATTTAGTTGTCTTTTTGTACTGACATAATTTGCTTGGGAACGTTTGCAGCTGCTCATCGATTTACTTAGCTTTACATTGCTTACCAGATGGGAAACCTTAACCAGAAACAATTCTGTAGGCTGTGAATTATTCAAAGCCATGCTTATGAAAACAAACACATTTTTGAGATAATCTCCACTCATTGTGCTGTGCTGTGTGTTTGGTACATGTCTCTGTTATCTCTTTGATCCATTGGTTCACCATATTGGAGTACAGATTTTGCATGTAAATCTAAGAAACCTGCAAAGTGGCTGCTGATTGTAGATAGATGGTCTTGCCCGCCTCAGGCATCTGCAAATGAGAAAAAATATATATGTTATTGCAAACCAGACAAAAGAAATGCTCCAGATTTCATAGAAATACTAATAATACAGAAAAGTGGATTTACTAAAGGCGTTTTGGATGTTTATTTACCAAAGTAAATTATTACCTTGCAAGTAATAATTACATGCAGGTAAACATTTAGTTTTATAAATACAGTAAAAATTTTATTTGCAAAGAATACCCAATTATGTGCAGGGATACACAAAAAGTGCAACAGCAACATGGTTTTTACTTGCACGTATTTGGAAGGCTGAAAGTCAGCAAAACTTTACCTGCTTTATTAAGTAAAGTGAAATATTTCTTTGCACAGCAATATTTTACGTTGCTAAGTGAACAGCCTAAATGGCCTTAGTAAATCAACCTCATGGTCTCCAGAAAATGTTGAAGTCCCTATAATAAGTGAGTATAAACATGTGGAATTCTTTCTTTGGTCAGCACACATAAGAATATATTAGGCTTTGACAACACGGCAACTGGATGTGTTTTTCCCACCCACACACATTGCACAGTGTAATCATTTTTTCAACTATCATATTTTCCAATGTACAGTACTAGGTATTGGAAACCAAGTTCTGTAAGTGTGACAGACAGAACAGACTGAAGGTAGGGTTGCTACCACCATAAAAACATGAAATGTGCCTGAGATTCCCTTCCAAGTGTCCAGTAATTCCTACAATCATCAAAGTGGACCATCATCATCATCTCATGGGCAAGCATGCTTCAATCTATGCTGGACTTTGTACAAGAGATTTATGTATTTAGTACATAGGCCCACTTCCTGATGTTGCCATACAGTTATTAATATTACACTATAGGATTATACTGGGTAGTTTATTTTAATAAGCTAGATTAGCTGTTGTTTTTAACAAACTAGAAGACATCTATTTTTCACCTGCATTTCACAATGCATATTTGCTTTTTACTTAATTAATGAATGTTCCTTGTTTAATAATAAATCTTTACACTCTATTCACTAATTGCTTAAAGAAAATTATGCAGTCTATTTATGTTTAATACATTTATGTTTAAATTATTGATTTCATTTTTTATTTTAGTAATATCCACAAATGTAATAAAAGGAAAAACTATGACTGTCCAAAAACATTTTAATTGCAAATTTTTTTGTTAAGATATGTACACACATGCAATAATTGTCGTTGGGAATGATCTTTCATGATCCTTTCCAACGACTGATGACTGCACGATGCATGAACGAGTGCTGTACATACAGCACCTTTCTGCTCCATGGAGGGGGGGGGGGGGGGAACGACGAGCACTCCAATTCGCTCCCTTCTTCTTCACTTCCATTACGATTGTTCATCGTCCATCGTTCGTGGGTCCATCAGGACTGTCAATCAGACGATGGATGACAAGCTCTGTACACACGCAGGACTTTCGTCCAATATCAGCCCTGAGCCGATTATCGGACGAGAACCATTGCACCTCTGTACCCGGCTTTGGACTTAGAATGAGCTCTTATCCACAGGGGATGTTTTAGTTACAATAAAAAACATTCCTCTTTCTGTATCTCTTTATATAGGTATATATATTCCTGTATATCTTTATAAAGGATAAACAAAACAAGAAATAGTGGAAACAATGGAGTTTCAAAATACTTTTAGGCATTCTTTTCATTACTGATTTTGTATCCTGTTGTCAGCCAAATACAATTGCATTATGAGTTAATTTGAAGGTGATGCAACAAAAAAGGTTAAAAAGATCCAGGAGAGGGATAAACAACAATAAAGAGAGAAAAAATGCAAAAGGGAATTTATAGAGACACAAACATATACTTCAGATATCAAAACAAGTGTGTTAGGATTATAGCAATTCCCCTTTTTTCTAATTATAGCATTTTCCAGCAAGTTAATAGTAAATTCTGTATAGCAAGAAATCTCTGATATTTAACATTTTTATTGCCTGCCATGTGCAGCTGTCATTGTTATAAAAGTAAAAAATAAATAATGTGCATTTGCAATCTTTTTTGTCACAGTGCACACTGTTATTGTATAACTAATGTTATGCTTGAAGAGGAATTAGATCAGCAGGGACAAGTAAGAAACATTTTACCCTTTGGTTTACACTGACTTTTATTTATTCTTAAATTTCTTCTAAAATATACAGTAAGAAATCTATATGTATTTAACCAAGGGGTCATTTGACACGGGCAAATGTGTATGTCATTTACCAGAGCAAAACAAAACCTCCAGGACCTTCATAAATTACCAACACACTGACTCATATATTTAAAAAGATTTTTAGAAAAGATCAGTTTTGCTTAGTAATTGTGGTACAATTAGCAAAAAGAATTTGTGGGTAGTAAACACCCAAAAATATATTGGGATATTCAATGAGAAAAAGTGATAAATTAAATAAAATGCAATTTCCTCTAATTACAAAATCATAATAAAATAGGCAGTTTCATGCCATGCCACTTTTTCTTTTCAATGCCTTAAATATCCCACTATATAGTTTGGTTGTCACTTACCCCCCAAATTCCTTTTGTCTAATATTAATTGGATATATATCACTCCAGCATTTGTTATTTAGTTGTTCTTCAATAAACGTACTTTTTGCTTCTTTACTTTTACTTTAATTTTTTTTTAAAATAAGTTACTTGGAAACACCAAAGTAGCCAAAATTTAAAGGAATCAAAAATGTGATGTTTTGGGTACTCGGGAGCCTCTTCATCAATTGCTGAGGATAAGGTAAGGACTAATTATATTAAAGTAAAAAGCCTCTTTTACACTTTATTTTCATGCCTGCTAAGTGCTATCCTGATAATAGAGTCTGATGATAATTAATTCTTGATTGCTTGTTACACATTACTAATGTGCAGCTTCCTGACAAGGTGAATGCTAGTGCATGTAGCAGCTACTAGTCCTGTTGGCATTTGGTGCCATTCTCCTAGTTATTTCTCAGAGAGCACTGACTATGAAAATGAAAAACACTAGGAATACTTTAGATTAGCTTTAGTTAGTGTTACATACACTTGGAGGCTGAGAATCAGGACATATAAAGAGGGGAAAGTAATTAGTAAAATAAATGCTTAGTATTCCCCTTTAGCAGAATGCATATTGTTAGCTCCAAGACTACCTATGATGTGATTGTTGGACTCCAAGGAACCAATGCAACCAGTTATACATATAGTTATGTATTGAATAGCATCTTCTTGTTAAAAGTTAAAGCTGTTCAGACATCTGTGTTAGAGGTATATATTTCTTTAATTGGTTATCCAGACTAAACTAATATCATGATATATTAAAACTATCAATTCAGAGAATGTAAAATCCATTTTGCATACAGTCTAGCAGTACAAATAAGCGTGGAATATACTTTTGCATGTTTGCATTCTGGGAAAAAATTAAATATAATTTTTAAAATCCTATGCATCCTTTTATCACTGCTTTTTCCCCTTATTCTTTCTTTTTATTACAAACAATTAATAATTACTTAGAGAGATTTTCATCTACATGAGAAATCTAGGATGCACATTAAATAAGGATTATCTTTAATCTCCAGAAATTGAGGGTTTAGAAAAAGCACTTTTACTTATCCATAAAATTAAAATTGTGCTAACAGAATTCCAATGTGTTGGCCCTGTTTATTGGCAGAGTTAAGAGCGAGAACAATTTGTAAATCAAAGGAAGACTTGTAATATTAGGATAGTGTGTCATATTTAGTATAGTTGCAACACTTTATGCCAGATGTAGTGGTGAACAAAATGATCAGCAAATCAGACCATTAGTGGTGAGTGCTCTGATTTCCTGAAATCAAGGATGCATGTCCAAACCTAATTTGTTTGAGACTGAAAGCTGGAATCCAGGCAATCCACTAAACCCATAGCTGAAATATGTTTATGGCAGCTGCTTTACATAATACCTCCACTAGCCTGTGATTAGTCAATGAATGAGAACTAGCAATCCGATAAAGTAATCAGACTTTTTCTTTTTCCTAGCATGTTGCCTGTCCAAAATTTGCAATTGTCTCCTGGTACTGTTCTACCTGGTCACACATTCAATATAAAACTGTGATCATATTCAGATAATGCATTAGCAGCATATAAAAATACATTTAATTTTTTTTAATACACATTTAATAATTAAGTGTTATTTTTATATCTGCTTGGAGATTCATTTTAAAACAAATTTACAAGTATTATGTTCCTTTGTTTCCCTTTAATATTGTCAGAATTTAGTTTTCTTCATTCAGGAAGTTATTACTAAGGACTATCATGTAGGGTTAATATCCATGCAGTAGAAGGTGTTCCAGCATCTTTTTTTAAAGTTTGTGCTAGATTTTATTTCTCACAGTATTCTAAAATTCTGGTTGTTTTCCAAAATTGATAGCTCAAGATGTTTGTACACAGAACTGACTGTCATAGTCAAGTTATTGATCCATAACTGGGTGGTTGTGTCCAAAGTCTCAGTCAGAGGTGACTTGCCAATGAGAGAAGTGCTTTTCCTAAGTTGCCTTTGTAGTGATTTGAGAATCCTTTGTCATATATATTTAGTTAAAATATCATTGAAATCATTGAAGCTGCATCAGCAACATACATACTATAAAAAAAGATAATTGCCGTGGAATCTATCATACTTTAGGCATTCTGTGAAAAACACTGAAAAGCAGATCTGTGGCCAAACAGATACAAAGGTAAAATTTGTAACTCTTATTGTTTTTACTGTTTTGTTACAAACCTCACAATTTTCAAACTAGACATTTCACCAGTGGAGTCCTTAAGGCTAGGTTTAGAGCTACGGTCAATTCCCGCATAGTTTCTGGCACCTTGCCACAGGGCCTCTTAAAACAGGACAAATGATTGCTAGTAGACAGGAAGCCGTGTTTTTAATAGCCTTTATCATCTTTAATAGCCTTTATTGTGTATACAATGGTTATGTACCGAAGTGCCCAAGTTCACCCATGATTGTCTATGATAGTCAGAAACATTTCCTAATTCTATAAAAGCAAATATAAGTTTAAAGATACACCTTACACAAACACATTAGGCACAAAAGCATGAGACATTACAGAACTCACAAAGTATTTTCATAAATTGATCCCCCATTAGAATTTGATACACTGTTCATTGAATTAATTGAATACCAAGTAAAAGAGTTGAAACAAAGCTGTATTATTCATCAGGTCAATGTCTGCATTTACAAAGATTGCAAGGTCTAACAAACTTTGTAAAAACAATGCAGTGGTTTCCCAGTGGAACTGAATAAGAACAAGTCTTTTTGTTAAGCTAATGAAAACTGACCTTAGATACAAACTTTCCACTTCTGTGCTGGAGGATCTGCTTTCAGTAAGTGGTGACTCAGGAAAAAGTACAGGGAAATAATTGAAAATGTTTCAGTTACAATGTACAAGCATCAGGCCCCAGTGTAAGCCTAACCTTGGGTTTTTTTACCGTTGGTAATGACGAAGATGTGGTGACATCCCAATCACCGATGACCATAGGTCATGATGATTTACAGCGCAACTGCCCTTTGTGAACACAGCTTTTGGCAGAAGAACCTATTTAATGTTATATAAAATACATTTTCCTTTGTTAGTGTCATCTTTACAAGCTTTGCTTCCGACGATATTATATAATTTTAGTCTGTTCTAAAGAGCTACTTTTCTGTTGTCTGTCTACTCACTGTAGAGTTGGCTGGACATCATTGCTTTGCACTCACTTCCTTATAGTGACAATGGTGGACCATGCCTGTGCAATGTGAGCCAATGCATAAGCACAACCAGGAGACAGTTGTCACCCCTTAACAGAAAGTGATGATAGTTGTTTGCCTTTCATAGTTACTTAGTCAAAAAACACATAAGTCCATCGAGTTCAACCACTGTCTATATAAAGTCTATATGCATACCTTATCCAAAGGAAGGCAAAAATCCCTTAAAAACATGGGAAAACCCCCTTCTGATCCTCTGAGGCAATCAGATGTTCCCTGGATCATCAGTCTCTGGTGTCATTACTTTACAATTTTAATACCCAGTTATATTCTGTGCTTCTAAGAAAGCATACAGCTTTTCCCTAACGCAATCTATAGTAGCTGCTGAAACTTGTTTCTGAGGGAGCCTATTTCACATTTTCCTTACTGCTCACTGCAAACTTCAATTTCTTTCTGTTGAGTGGCTGGCTCAATAGTAAACAGTAATTAAAGACAAATGCAAAAACTGATCTGCATGCATATTTCAGAAGTATGGCACAACTATGACAGCCAGGCACCCATAATTTTTTAAAGTCAGTTAGCATTGTCAGCTATAGTGTTTCTCTTATGGCAGCTTCCCTTAAAATGTAGGTAAACCTCAAACATAAATTAGTATATTGGAGCTCACCAGTTCTAGATATGATGGCTGCATTAATTGTTTTCTCAAGCTTTTTATATTTTATTTTCACTTTGTAATCATGCCAGTAAAATACTTTTCGTCCTACAGTGACAGTGCTCATTCAGCATCGGTAGAGTGTTTTCACCTTGTGCTACTCTCCTGGTTTGAACTACAAACACCTTCTTCTCTCCTCATTTCTTTTACATAGGAAATAGTTGTTTAGCAGTCCAACAAACAGAAAAACTAAGGATTCAGGTAATTTCACAGGTTTTACAAGTTACAAGGACATTTATTGAGGTATTTTTCTGTACTTGCTGTTACTTTGTTTTTAGGTTGAGATAAACGTTAATCTACAATGATACAAAAGTGAAACCCTCATCTTCAAAAAAATGTATAAACTAAGGTGCTAATTAGGTTTTTTATAGATATATTGTAGTAGAATGCTTGGCTGAAAACTAATAATATATTAGAGTTCATTACCTTTCAATTTTACTGTGTATGCTGTTTAATAATTATTGAGCAAATTTTAAGATGTAAGTTTAAAAAACCTGAAAAATAGTAAAATGGTACCCGCAACACTAAAACGATTTCCTCTATAACATGCTGTAAAACAATCAGTGGTTTTTATGATGAACCTGTTCTAAATGATGTATAAAGTCTAGTTTAACAGGAAAGTGGAATCTTTTTTCTGTTCAGTATGAAGTGTACATTTCAGTAAAAAAATCAGTAGTTTGTTGGTAGATAATATTTGAATGGGTGAGTCTTTTGACTCTTGTTGCCATCTTTTGCAGTAATTTTAGTCACAAGGTAAACCGGAGCTCCGGTGTGTTTGAACTTTTACCATAATGGAAAGTTTGCAGACACATCTATGAGTGCACTGCACTGGTCCAGGAAGCTGTCACTGCTGCATCCACCAAAACCACAATCTTCACCACTGACCCTATTACAGATTTCTGGCACTATGGCAATCCTTTTTGTCAATTTTATTGCAGTTGATATTTTAATGCCTGTGTGTACAGAGGCAGTCTCTATACAGTGGTACCTCGGCTAACGAGTGACCCTGCTAAATAATTTTTCCGCTAACGAAGATTTTTATCGCTGAGTTTTGGCCTCGGCTAACGAATGCATTTGTGGATGTGCGATAACAAACTGCAGCCGCTGTGAGTTGTAGTTTTAGTTGTGTTTCAGCTAACAAAGATTTTTGCTAATGAGCGTGATTCCAGAACAAATTATCTTTGTTAGAGGTATCACTGTACTGCATGGTGCATGTGCTTTGCAGTATAGGGTAAAACAAAACAAAAAGCCACCAGTAAATTTTACTGGTACATTTTACTGGTACATTTGGACTGCTATGGCATTTTTTAGAAGGGCTCCTTGGTCGTAACAACAGTGGAATAATGTTACATAATATCAGTCTCCTTCAAAAGCTTATTCAATAGCCTGACAATACAAGTGGGAGACAGGGACAGAGTGCTGTCATCCTATCATAAGTACCAGAATATAAGCCTTGATAGCAGGACTCCCAGTATATTTAAATAAACCTAAAATTACTGTAGATATTTAAAATGTATGGTAACTTTTTAAGATTTGGGTAGCTGGGTTTACATACCAGGACAGATGTAACAGATGTTAACAGATATTTGTTTGCTGTGAGTGAGTTTTGCATCCCACTGTAGATCTATAGGAATGCAAAACTCACCCAAAATGGACACCTCCACCCACATGGATGTGTACAGCACCTGGTAATGAATTCTGAGTAAAACCAAAAATGTCTCAAACGGATACCAGTGGCGTATGCCCAGAACCCAGTTACATTTTAACTTTATGAAAAAAAAAGATCTCATATGAATACATATATCTATGAACAAAAGGTGAAACATGCTACTTTTGAGTACCTTAATGTGATTGCATTCCTAAACATATTTGAACTGTTGTCAGTCGTCCCACACAACTGCTTCTAAAGTTGGAATTGGTTGTTTTTTCTTGTTGCAAAAAAGTGGTCGGATCTGCTCCCACTGATGATTTTCTTCCATAGGATGACTTAAAACATGCCCACCCACACAGCAGCATTTATAGCACAAACATTATGAAGATTATGAATAATATTTTTGTATTTTACTTCACTTCTGAGTTTTAATTCCTCTTAGCAATGCAACCAAAATTATTTTTTTTGTTTTTTAAATCTTTGCATTACTCAAATCTCTAACAGTATACATCTGATTTCAGGCTACTAATTCTGTTGGTAACATTCAGTCACTTTGTTGTTATTCATATATTTCCCTACAATAATTTAAGACATATCCAGTTCTCTGAAATTTTATCCTTTAGGGGCCTTTACTGTGATTGGGCCATGTCTGAATTCCCTTTTGTTTAAGATATGATACTCAATTTATTTGTTAGCTTGCCGCTGTTCCTCTTATATTTTTTGTATAATTCTCATTAAAACTGCTTTTAACACATTTCTTTATTTAAAAGTTCATCACTTGTATATTATATTACAGCTAATAAAAATCTAACTCATAAAACCAGTGTTTCCATTTACAGTAACCCAGAGAATGACTGCATTGCACCATTAGTTAAGAAACATATCTGGAAAATGATAATGTGCATGTATGTATCTCCGACCAACCATATATTGAAACATCTGTTAATATTCACTCGCTTACTGGTTAGGCTTTATCAAACATAATATATTGTAGCTGCATAAAGGTATAGAGCTAGGTTTAATTTATTTGCTTAAGGAAAACTGCACATCTATCATTGATGACCTTATTCAATTTGTATGTGCTAATTGTAAATGTACCTTTTAACCTATGTGAGGTCCACAGTCTTTTGGTTAGATTCCCATAACATTTGATTAATTTTATAATTAAAAAAAATTAAATAATAAACGTTTACTAGTTTGACTAAAACTAAAGTGTTTACATTTTTATCTGGTGGAAATGGATATATACACAGGCCCTATAAGTGAGCCTATTTGCCAACCCTGGACATAGTCAAGTTAACATAGTCAATTAAAGGAAAAACGCAAAAAGGTTTTTTGGCAACAACATATATATTTTGTATTGACGATTACTTCTCATAACACATAACAAATCAATGCTTAGAAGCAACTGGAAACACAGGTCCAGATCATTATCATTTCAGCCCTGTAGGGGCGCTAGACAATAAACTACTGACAGGAATACACAACATTGTCACAATCATGTCTCATATAATGACAATAGTGTTGCATACCTAAGTAGGTTACCCAATGATTTCGCCTGATTTAGGCTTCTTCAGGGGTGACGTTACATTTTAGCGAGGTTGAGCACGATTACTTGTCATTATATATTCCTTCAGGATTTATTGTATGTTTTAAATATATCGCATGTGTAGCTGGCGCGATGCGGAGAGACAGCAACTCGGCATGGCGCCAGCTACACACACAGACTGCATCTGCGGTCTCTGTGGTCTGACACTACAAGACCTCAAGGTCTTTTTTGTGGGCCTTTTTTGGGTGCTCATTCTAAGCCCCTTCCTTGCTAAAGGAAGTGTTTTCCCCACATTTTTGACTCATTTGGGATATTGATCCCCTCAGATGTTTTACACAACATACGATATATCCTAAAGGAATATATGCTGCCAAGTAATCGTGCTCAATTTCGGTAAAACATAACGTCACCCCTGAAGAAGCCTAAATCAGGCGAAACACGCCGGATAACCTACTTACGTATGCGACACTATTGTCATTATATGAGACATGATTGTGATTATGTTGTGTATTCCTGTCAGTAGTTTATTGATTAAATGATAATGATCTGGACCTGTGGTTCAGTTCACCGAACAGTTTGCCCAAACCGACCCGAAACTGTAGGGTAAATTCAAATCCCAAAGACAGAGGCAAATTCAGCCAACACTCTATAGTATAAGGCTCAGCTGGTAGATGTTATTTAGGCCTGTCATAGTCTTCCATCCAGGTTCTTCAACATGTATATTGTACAGTCCTATAGGTCAGTGGGAAATACAACCGTGGAACAATAGCAATCTTCATTTAATTTGGTTTTGGGCTAAATGACCAATGTTCAGGTAAAATTTGACATAGACCTAAAGCTAAACACTAAGTCTAGTTTTGGCCAATATTACTGACTGATAGATTATGAAAGCAAGTTTACCCCCATACCAGGGAATATTGAATGTGAGACCTATGTTGATGAAGAAAAGATGAAGAAAAATCTGTAATATTATATACTGGAGAATAATAATCTGCACAATTGGTAAACATGTTCACTGTTCACACAAAAAAAAAAAAAAAAAAAAAAAAAGAAAAAACACATTTTCCTTTCTTCCTCTTAAACTATAAACCATGTTCTTTATACGTGCTTTACTTTACATCAATATTACCTGCCGAGCAAGTAAATAATGGCTCCGTTGCAAAAGTAAACATTATAAGCTAAAACACAGTTATATATATTTTGACTGCTAGCATTCAACTGAAGGTATTTCTCATGTTCTGGTCTAATACTTTTTTACCCAATATACCAATAACAAATGCTTATTAATAGGATACATTTAAATGTCCCATTAGATGTGTGCATTTAAGGTGCCATTTCAATTTTTGAAAATGCAGATAGTAAAGCATAATGTGCTGTGTTGGGTGGTTAACCTGATATTCTGATCAGTACACCAACTCATATAATGGATGTGTTTGTATAAAATATGTTCTTAAGCCTTTATTTAATCAAGACAATACATAATGAAGTTATTGCCACTACTGTCATATATGATATGCCTACGCAGTTTATACATTATTCACTGTGACTGTGTGGGGATTAACTGATACTTGATTTACAATCTCCTTTGGATCTGTGAAGAGATGTCTTTTATCATGCTCCATACATGAGCACAAGAGCACATGGGAGACCAGAACTCTACCAGGGGAACACTTTATTCTTAGTTTTAATTGGAATAGCAGAAGCAACTTTTCTTCTCTATCTCAACCCTGACCATATGAAAAGTATAGTTTTTGATCCCCAGACAAGCATTTGCAGGGTATCCAATCTAAATGGAAATTAGCACATCCCACAGTCAATCACCAACAATGTTACCAATTTGAGCACCCCTACAATCTGCACTGTATCTGTACCTGTCTCTTTTTTAGTTTCCAATACCAGCGATTATCTACTTCTGCGCTTACTTTAACCTTTACAAAATTACTTATATTCACTCACTGGTATTACCATCTTCACTTCACATCATTAGCTGTTCTAGGCGGCCATTGCGGAGCTTCTTGATCAGCCCCAAACTCAGTCTTGCACAGATGAAAATGCCACATAACAATTCTCACAAGACCCCTAAAAAACTTCCCTTGAGATAGAAACTGGAGAAGGACCCATAAACCACCAAATAATAAAATACAAGGAAATTAAGGAAAGTAACTGATATTTAACACTGAGATATACTGTTTATTGTACAGCGCTGCGTAATATGTTGGCGCTATATAAATCCTGTTTAATATTAATAATAATACTGTATAACCCCAAACACATCCAATAACAACTATGTACCACAAAGGAATTGCAATAATTTAGAAAAGGGAGGGTGGGGGTAGGTCTTCACATAGTTGTTTGTTAAAGGAAGAATATGTAGAGATTATAAGGTGTATAACCAGCCTTATTACAACTATCATATCAAAATTTAAAACAAACAAATTTTTTATCAACAAATTAAAAAATAGATTTATTCCTTAATAAGCAGACCAAATAATTTATAGCACAAATACATTCTACATATACAGCATATAGGAAGGCCTTTTATCCAACCACTGCAAAGCTCTTTTCAGCTTGTTAGCACTTGTTTTGTGAGAACCAAGGCCTCTGTGGAGCAGGGCATGTAGAGTAATGAGACCTAACCTGTGCTTGTACATTATCAGAAAGAAAAATTACCGTCTGCAGCTATTTCCCCCTTACTAATGGAAAATAGTTAATGGAAGCTAATATCTGAAATTAATATTATTTATAAAACAACATGTTTATACATAACAATTTTTGAAAACCCTTCCCTTAATAGGGTGAAAAAAATGTGCAAAGTAAAGCAAATTACAGTAGATAATCAGAAATCTCCATCTTCTTACTAGCAAATATTAAATGACTTTGAAAAAATCCATACCGGGTTGGGTGGATCACCCAGCGTAACTGAGGAAAGTGTTCTTCTCCAGCCTTGGAGAGCTTTAATAAATCAGGCTCTTTACAAGAGGAGACAGCAACATCTACTGGTGGCCAACAACAATGCATAAAAGATTATTTAAGAGCAAATCATAAGCAACTTAAAAGTACAAAATACTTTACCATGTAAAAAGAAGGAAAATTTTATACAAACAAGGCCCACCTAATTTGAATTTTCTCTCCTGTTTTTAATGTTAGCAGTGACGGTTGTATTTTGTTCCCTAGGTTAATACTCAAATCTATGTAGTTTTCCATTTTTTTCAGTTAAAAATTTTATGCAGATTGGTTTATATTGATTCATATATGATACATATTTAATAAATGTTATCTGTCTGTAGAAGCCATTGTGAAGAAATCAAAAAGCCTTGACACTGCTGTTGAGAGCTGCCATCTTTGATATGATTTCATTTGTACTAGCAGATTCAAAGCTGTCACTTAATTGACACTCTATAGTATCCTCCTTTTCTTTTCCTACAATAGTTGCATTAAAAGGTTATATAGGTTGGGTAAGACCTCCCTATAAGTGTTTCAATGCTTTTACCTGCATTTTAAAAAGGTCTTTCATCTTTTTATGACCCTATCACTTCTTACACCTTGATCAATGAGTGCTTTAATATGAGCATACAATTTAGGATTTAAGCAATTGTTACAGAACAACATAATGTATAAACTAACAAGAAATGCAATCAAATTTGATGGCAGTTATTATATTTTACAATAAGTATACTAGTCAATTTATATGAAGTACTGCCACGTATATAAGAATATTACCATACCACACAAAATACATCACTGAATATTTATTTCACAACAGCCATTGAAAGTAAGATCTGCCTGTAGCTATGAAACAATCTGTGATTAAATTCATCTGCTCCACCGTAATGTTGTTATATGAAAACCTTGTTTAAATGGTTGTAATCTAATATTTACCTTCTTGATACATTAATGCTATGCTAACTATACCCTTAGACTATTGCATTCTTTATTATTATTTCATAGGAAGTTTAAAATAGTAATTTTGAGGTTTGAAATAAATCTGTGAAACATTCTTTAATTCTGTTATAGAACATTCCCTTTAAATTACATATTTTCCTGTTTGTTGCAGAACGCCTGAAAACTATTTCAGCTTCCCTGAGGGCTGCCATTGATTTCACTTGGTGAGTCCAATGTTGTATGCATTCCAGAATTGTATTTTATTTGTGCTGCTACACTTGGGTTACAAAGGGGAGCAACCTAAATGAAAGACTGAATTAATTAGTGGAAGTTCATGAATTTCAGCTGAAGTCAGTCATTAGCTTCTGCTTAACTCTCAAAGACCTTGGTAATCTTGCAGGTCCTTACGAGACTTGGACCTCACCAGTGCTGCATAAGTTGATATGTAAGGAAGAGAAGGTTCAGCTGGTTTTACATTTTACTACATTTGATTTTTGATGTCCATCTTTCCCACTTTAAAGCGTGCTTACTTCAGTCTCTGTCCCTTTTGCTCAGTGTAATCTAACTCTAACTTTATTTGTGTCTGCCTTTTGCATTTTTCTGTTGTCTATTTGTTCCTTTTTTATTGGGTGTCTCTTTTGGCTTGGTATGATTTTTCTGTTTAAATATCTGTCTCATGCTCAGTTTCTCTTTATGTTTCCTGTTGAACTTTTGCAATTTTATTTTTTGGCCATTGCAGGGGGTGGGGAAATTAGAAAGATCTAAAATTAGATGAGTGATTATATATTACTCATCACTAATTCTGTGCTGTTATTATCCCAGTTGCGTTAATGAGAGGATTGCAAATTCATCTTGATTGTTGCCAACTCGACTTTATATTTTTCAGCTAGCATATTTATAGACTGGTATGGCAGAAACAGACAAGAAAGAAGAAAGACTGGTTTGCCATTTTGACAAATTAATGTAGATTGGTTGTATGGCAGACTTACATCCATGATTGAAAAAAACTGTTGAAATGCTAAATATAAGAAGGTGAAATAGAAACTATTCTCCCTTACAAAAGGGAATTTCCAACTTAATTTCAAAGGAATAGCTTTCCCTCATTTATTTCCTTGTTATTGAACATATGGCATTAAACTTGGCAGAGGGTCTAATCATTCCTCATTCTATCCAAATGAGAGACACAAATTGCTCATAGCTCGAGGAAACCCAAGAAATCTATGGAGGGACCCTGGTTGGGAACCACTGCTATAATGGAAAATATGTAGTTGTAGTGGAACTAATATAAACTTTGTTTTTCTTCCCTTTAATGTTACATTTAGGAGGGTATTTCATCTTGAAAATAAGTTCTTCCTTTCTTTATAAACAGGCCAAATTCTCTCCCTTCTGTCGTCTAGTTTTACTGCAATAGGAGCTACATTTTCTGTTTTTTAGTCTCCAGTGACCTGCAGTGTCACCTGTTTGTGAAATTTGATTTTCCTTCTTTGCCATCAAAATCTTTTCTAAAACACTGGCCTTAATATATTTTGCAAAATTAATTTTACTTAGCTTAGCAAATGAGGTGAAACTGTACTGAATGCAATCATCCATGTGCAATCCATGTTTTTTTTAACTTTCCCTGCATATCACTGGTTAATCTTTTCAAAGTGAATCTTTACTCACTTGCCCCTTACTTTGCAAATTGCTTGAGGGGGTCACAATGTTGGGCATGGCTATCCTGCATTTTACATGTGTTTGGAACACACATTAGATGAACAGTGCTGAACACTGCTGAACAGTGCTGAATTTTACCTGCTTTGCATTGTGCTCCATTTCCTTGACCACGAGTATAGCATGTTCTATCAAGGTACATTTGAACTGCAGGCAAGGAAGGTTAAAAGCAGCTCTGTCTCAACATGCTCTGTGTTTGCTATTCAAACACATGCATTTGTGTCTGTTTGGTTTATACTTGAGTATATATAGTAATTAAAGCAGCATTAAAATAAAAATCATAAACTACCATTCTTGAAAAATTTTTCAAAATTACAATAGCAAATCAAAACACTTTACATACCTTTGTATTTGTAATATGTACTAAAGAGTAATACAGTGATTTAAAATGTTAACGTCTTATAAAAAGATGTCTCATTTCTGTGATTAAAATTTGAAGATAATGAACAGTTTCCTTTCACTTGCTCTAATAACCCTGCACAAGGCCTGTAGATGTTAAAATCATTTACATTCATGGCAATGTTTCAAAGTGCCAAAGAGAAACAGTTATACGAGTTAATTAACTTAATTAATGCCATTTGACACAGCAACCTTTTTGACACAATTCTGACAATACATTTTCCAGTAAACAGCCATAGATACCAGTAATCCTTACAATGTGTAATATACAGAAAATGTTTTTTTTTTTTTGAAAAATTAATGTACTCTTTAGTAAACCAATCATGAGGATAATGAATATAGTTTACTGCAACCAAATAGCACAATATCATTCAAATTTATAGATAACATTAAGCCAAGTTAGGAGACTTGATAGTGACTGTCGTAAGCAAAGGTGGCATTATTTTTGTCCTCACTGGTAGTATAATGAGATACTGGCGTATCAGAGAGCACAGATGGCCTATTTTAATAATAACAGAATCATTCTTATAAAGTCTGAGCTGTACAATAGGTTTACCAAGTCTCATATATAAATAAAATTTCAAAGGTTCTCAGTTTTGTTTCTAGTGTGTCTTCTATAGTTCCACTCCCTATACCAGTCTTCTGTAACAAAAGGTTCCATAACAAATAAACGAATAAAAAGAAGACGCTCTGGAAAAAAGTATTCATGCTGCAAACTTTTTGAGATGCTGGAAAAAGTATTGGAAATCATTGATTTGTGTGCACACATTACTTGGGATGTGTTTAAGAATACTATATTGCTACTGGGTGGGGGGAAGAAGGAAAGTTGAGCTACTGTGATAAGATCTTTAATACCTTCAGAGCTGCTTCTGTGTACTGTGAGAATTCATTTCTCCAACGTGCCTGCAGCTGAATAGGTTAGTGATTGTTTGTTTTAGGCTAATTTATTGACTATTAATATGAAAATATTTCATTATACAAAACCTGGTAACAGGTTCACATTTAAAAAATCTTCAAAGCCAGTTTATATGTGATTATCCTTCAAATATTTGTTTAGCATCAAAGAAACAGATACAAAACTATGAAAAATTGTTTACCGATATATTCACCATATAGAACATTTAATATAGAATTACATTTATTTGTTAATGGTAGTATGTGCAAAACAGACTAAACATAGGAACACACCATTATTGTGTCTGCATTGTGAACTGTTTATATTCATCAATCATTCACCAATCAGATTTGAGTCTGCACTGTAAAATCAGCTGAATCTTAGTGGATGCCTCTAAAAGTTGTGACAAATATCAAGACAATAAAAAGACTGATAATTGAAAGAATTACTTGCAAGAAATGTTATAACATTTCCCATTAAAATGATTTTAATATTTCATATATATCAAA
>NC_092863.1:62938452-62996598 GCF_032062135.1 Pyxicephalus adspersus
ATATACATCAGGATACACAACAAAAAGAAATTGCCTGATGCCTATGTTAAAGCATATTTGCTGACTTTAAGAAAGCCTTTTCTGGTGACATCTTGTGCAGCTAATGTAACAGCTTGCAAATGTTCAGTGAAAGTCTCCAAAGTACCAAAACTGTGTTTACAATGTTTCAATGTGGAGAGCTCCTTGTAAATGTTTTATAGTAAAGTTGGAACTGAATGGAGGATAAACTCTTAGCAAGCAAGCGAGACGGATTCCAACAGCATCATGATTTAAAGAATTGAATTAATGTACTGAGTTTTAATAATAACAATTGTGGACAGTACAACTGCAACAAGAGCAGTTTCTTTGGCTGTAAGAATCTAGTACACTGCAAAAATCTCCCTTACCTCTTATTTAAAAGGTTAATGATCATTACAATAGGTCCAAATCAACCTTTTATGTTGAATATTTAAGACCCATATAGAGTAGAGTGAAAAATGAAAAAAAGTGAATTTATATTTGAATATTACAGCACTAGTCATACAATGCATTTTGCTTTTTAACATTTGAACTTTTTTTTGCATGTACATTTTTATAATTAATGACTACACTGGTCAGCTTATGTCATAGCATATTAAGCAAGTGCTATGCAAGTACTCATCTACATAGTTCACTGCAGGCTCACTTCTTAGTAAGCTCTATGTGTGCGGCATCCTAAAAGCGGAACGCTAGGTGGCATAGAATCTTGATGACTTCAATGTGAGCATTTGAAAAGGATGTGTCAAACTGACAAGTACTATATGGCAAACTAGAAAGAAAAACGGGGTTATCAAGAAAAGTTATCTGTTTTTTTGACAGTACTGAGACAATTTCTAATGCATTTCCCATGGTATTGTGAAGCAAGATTGTGAATGCTATGCCATACATGTGTGAGCTCTGGGGAATAAATTACTTTTTTTTTTTTTAAAGAAAAAAAGCTCTACGCTGAACATTTTGATCTAGATGACTAAAATGCCAATCGAGAAAGACTTAAAAAATACATTGTATCCACAGCTAGTTTGGTCTCATTTGTGTGTGTTGTGGGTGTTTGTGTCTTATATGAAGTGCACTGTGGTTATCATAATAATAATATCAATAGGAAAAATGACAGTAGTCTTAAAAGCGGGAAAATACTTCCGAAAAAGCATATATCTGTAAAGTACTTATTACCATTTTCTACATGGAGAATGAGTACCCAGCACAGTCTAAACAAAAGATAGAGAATTAGATTCAAATTGTTAATGATTAAAGCCCTGATAATCTGATCTGTCTGTTTAAAAGGTACACTCTGTTCTTTTTACTTAATTTGTTAGTTTTTAAGCCTGAAGCATAAAAGTGTCATGGATCAGCAACAAAGCTAAGCTAAGCTGTTGTTCTAAAACAATGCAATTACATTGTTACTACAGTCTGATACATAGGGGTAGGAAGCATTGACATGTCTGAATACTACCTGCTGAATAATATACTTCCGAAGCCTATCAACCAACCTCACCCTTTAGCTGTGCTCAGTCTAGTATTTATTTCCTGAGTAATAGGTTATTTCAAAATTCTACGTTCTAGTCTTTGTTAGCTCATTCATATATTTCTGGTTACTGGCTTGTTTTTGACTACACTTGTTTGCTGCCCACCCTGACTTTTAGTCTGCCCTGTTTCTGTATCTATCGCTTGATTTTGTACCCATGGTTCTAATCCCTAGTCAGACGCCAATTGCACAAGTGTGCCAAGAGAGTGTTTCAAACTGGTTCACCTTTCAGTAAGGTCTGTAATTCCTTTCATGGTCTTCTGGTGACAATCTGAAGGTATGTATGTAGACATTAGTTGCTAAGGTGGTAATATATTACCAAAAAAAAGTCCATCTAAAGGTATTTTAATCAGAAATATTCAGCAACTACATAAGCCTTTGATAAGCCTTTACTAAGCTTTATTCAACTGCCAGTGGGATAGATAAAAAAAACTAATCCATGACCTCAAGGGTTCATAAGACCTCAGATAGCAGAATGTTTAGAACCCATGTCCAATTTTTAAATGAATTTTATCAAGAAAAAAAAATGCTTGTTTAAAAAAGTACTCTTTTTACTACGCATGATGCAACAAATCCCTCATGATTTGTCCTGTAGCACTCAATGTAAATACAAATTATGCTCGGGGCAGTTGTTTTCATACAATAGATATCTTCTATTAGAAGACCTGCCCCTCATCAACCAACTTTTTTTTTTTAGAATGGGTATATCTTACATGGTCATTATATGCAGCATAAACTGGTGAGCAATGGACACATGAGTTTTGTCTCATAGTACAATCTGTACAGGAATATACTTTATATATTTTACTTGGGTAGTAACAGCATTACCCTTTGCAAAATCTTAGCAAAGTTATACTAACCGCAAGAGGGGTGCTTTCCATGTAAAGCAGCGTTTCTCAACCAGGGTTCCTCCAGGGGTTGCTAGGGTTTCCTTGAGCATTGAGTAGTTTGTGAATGTTTTTACCTAACAAAAATTTTTGTTGGGCTATTTTGTAAGGGGCTTTCCAATGGACAACAATATAAGAAGCATTATTCAAAATAACCACCACACTTATGTACTGGGAGTTGTGTACTGGGAGTTGTGGATACAGTAATTATTGTTCCTGAACCCTATAAGGGTTCCTGAAGACCTGAAAGTTATTTCAAGGTGTTCCCCCCATGTGAAGGTCAAGAAACTGATCTAGAGTAACTGACGTTATGACATAACTTGATCTACACTTTCCAATGCTTTAGACTGAATTTGTCTATGCAAAAGGAATGTACTAAAGAATTATGGAGTTTATTGTGACCTCCTAAAATGTATCAATTGTATTGTTTTTGGCCAAGATCAGTAAAAAAAAGGTAGTGCATCACTCAAATCCTAGCTCACTACACATTGTGAATCCTCTGTTAGATCTTGATTCTACCAAGTGCCAACTAACATGTGTAGGAGCCTGTCTTTAACAGGTCTTTAGTCAGTAGATTGGGCTTTGGTAGACCTAAAGTTAAAATTAGCCATACAATATTCTTAAAATTAACATGTATGCTGACCCTTAGGCAAACTTTACTGTTTTAAGTTTAAAGACTGTTAAATACCGTGGAAGCTTATCTGTATTTTAAATGATAACTTTTAAATAGTGTAAGATTCAAAAAGCAGCCTGTTTTAATATGTAGGTAATTCCCAGAAGTTCCCTAGAGGTTCAGCGGAGGCCTCTCTTGCACAGGAAAATAATACAGGCTCCTAGATCAGAGTAAAATATACTTTGAAACGCTAAGTAATTTAATTGTCACGGTCTGTTCTGCAATCATGGAAATGGCCTATGTAGTACCGTTCATATACTGCGAGTAAAGGTGATTGTGCTTGGGGTATAATCAAAGTATACTGCCAATTTTGTTCAAAATCTCTTTATCATATGCACTGAAAAGAGTTCAGATAACGTTATTGTAAATTTATACCTGCTGCTGTTTTGTCTAAAATACCATGGACCTTTCAATCACTTTATGAGCTCTATTTATAAAGCTGGTCATCAGACATTCTCTCAGACATTCCTTTGAGAATCTTCCAGATCCAAATGTTTCAATGGCAGTAACTGATTCCCACCAGGGAATGTTTGAAGGATTGTAAGATTCCCTGTTTTATTAATGGAGCCCTATGAGAGGGAACTACCAGCTGCTATGGTCCATCCCAATATGAAAGGAGAAAAACTGCTTGGAAAAAATGCATTTACAATGCTGATGACCAAGACAAGTCTTAGATGACTTGAATACACTGTAATGAAAACTGCAAATGGTCAAATATCTTATATGTAACAGTATGCATAAAACCGGGTAGGGTTTTGCATCCTTTAGAAATTAGTTTATCTTTAAATGTACATAGTCTGGCTACAGATCTGTTTTAAAATAGGGCTCCAGCCAATAAAAAAAAAAAAAAAGGAATAACACGTGAAAATAAAATTTAAAAAATCTATATCTATTCAATATAACAAGAGAATATTTTTTTACTGTTAGATGTTCTCAATTTGTTGGCCAACATCAGTCAACCCAGTTCTATTGAGTTTAGGTTGCCCTGGACCCACCACGGGTCAAACCTATACTCGGGTCAAACCACTAGACAGTGCTGTGTTCTCATGTTAAATGTGTTGTTACAAACGCTTGCCATCAGTGACATTATTGTTTGTTACACACACAGAGCAAGTGAGCAATCATAAACAACTCAAAAGTCCAGAATTCCCTCAGCTGCATGGTCCAGCCTCCCAGCCACATGCTTGCATGCAGTGGCCCAGCCGCCATCTGCTTACCCTAGCCTCGTGTCTCCAACGTTCACAAGCCAGGGGCGCAGATGCCAGCCAGGCATCGCCAGGTTACACAGATGCCTGGCCGGCATCGCCAGGGGAAGAAGCCGGGGGCATAGCTGAAGGACGCCATGGGCACCACTGAAGGACGCCGTGGGCACTGCTTACCGGGTAAGCTTTTTAAACTCCCTGGCAATTCCACCCAAGTGTTGCTTGGGATTACTGCTTTTGGTATGGATAAATGACCCTGAGCCACACTTTGGATTACCTCTAGGGAGGTTAACCTGTAGGTTTTCAATAAATATCTATAAATAACACACCATGGATGTATTTATTCACATTCATTTTATTGGCATTTTCGTTGATTACTGTTTTGAATGTTAATATTGATTGCAACTTTTGTCACCTAAGATTATATTTAAATATTCAATTTAATTTTGCTGTTTCATTTAAAAGTAGGTTTATATTCAGACTGTTTTTTATTGAAGATATATATACACAAAATTTCTAAGGTTAGCACTTTTCATTCGCTAGGTCCCAGGTCTGAATCTTGGCTAGGACACTATATGCATGGAGTTTGCATCGGTTTCCTCCCACATTCCAAAAACATGCAGTTAGGTTAATTGGCATCCCCCAAAACAATTGACCTCAGGCTGTATTTGGACTTTGTAAAGGGCTGCATAATATATGGCACTATAAATTCTGTGTAATAATAATAATTAATGTGTATTCACATTTTTAAATTAAAAAAATATAAAAGAAGACCCAAACTGAAAAACAGTTAGATGAAAACAAAATAATTTGTACAAGTCCAGTTATGTCTCTTTTGCCTCCCAATCCACTGTACTGGTACATAAATCTGTAAACTTTTTATGGACAGGATGAACACGTTTTTTAAATTGTTTTGTAAGTTAAATAGAAAAGTCTGTATTATTATAAATATTAAGTAACCGAATACACTGGCAGCGGATGGATAATTAGTGTCCCTTTCATCATTCTCTGTATCTCATTTATGTTTAAAGTTGTTTTCGGAGCTCAAATTGAAATTTACATGCACTGTGAAGAAGCCAGGGTAGAGACTCTTCCTTTCTTGAACAGTTCTGTTCAAGGTATCGGTGGCAGACATTGGGCCTGAAAGGAGATAACTACTAATGTGTTCCTTTTTCAGATAACCAATATTCCTTGGAATCATTGTGCTGCTATATTTATTTGCCAAACAAAAAAAAACTTATGACAAGCATTCTACAGATAAATAATTTAACGCACATTTCTCTTTAAAGTGCATTGGAAATGATAGGATGGTGTTTTAGAGACTATGACAAGCACTATTTTCCTTTAAGGAAGCATTCAGTAATTTTCAAGACCAAGAAGGTAAGATAGATGGTAATATAGCTGATAAAAATAGTTGTGAAAGTGATATAAAAAATTAAATGTTCGCATTTTACCTCTAAGGCAGGAAGAATAAGTCAGCTGTCAAAATGACATTCTAAAGTACTTAGCAAATCTCTTCAAATAGTTTTTAATCTTGGTGTAGAGGCTTTGTAGATGCCTGTTGGGGAATGGAGATCACTTAACGGATGTGCTAAGTATTCTCCCTGCAATATATGTTTATCTCCCCTATGTCATATAAAAGTACATTACCTAGACAAAGATGAGAGTGACCTGTACAGCTAGCCTCAAAAACACTGAAAAAAGAATGAGATAAGCTGACTTTTTTCTTGATTTCTGTTATAGTGGAAAGGGGCTGTATTAACATATGATATATAGAAAATGTTAATAATTCTTACAGTGGCAATTATGTGGTTTTAGAGTTATTCCATTCCAATTCCTAGTGTTGAACTCTAGAGGATATAAAAATATTATATGAACACATCTATTCATTAATACAGAGTTTGTCAACTTTTATAACAGGGGGGGAACCCCTGCAATAACTTTAAGGTAATCAGGGAATCCCTGGTATAATTACTTTATCTAAAGTTTACAGTATACTAGAGTGGTGGTCAGAGGGAACAATTCCTCCTACACTGCTGGCTGGAATTTGCCACTCTTACAGATAGCCAAAAAGATCATTGGTATCAGCTAAACTGAGTCATAAACTGCCCATTGCTAACGAATCCCTAGCAACCTCTGGAGGAACCCTGGTTGATAATATTAAGTCAATAATTCTGAACTTCAAAATTTTACCCTACAGTGCTCCAGATCATCTCTCTCCCCCAGATCCTTTCATACTAGTAATGGTCAAAACCATTGCTATTGAAGCCATCCTTGTAGCTTCAAGTCACTATCACAGACAGGGTAATGAAAGACAAAAAGACCTAAAAAAGGATCTACCCATGTAATTACATCAGCTCTACACAAGTGAAGACTACAAGAGACTGTTTCACAGCTGGTGGTGGAAAGCTTGTTATTGGGCTGCTTCACTATTCACTGCTCAGTCACAAAGTGTGGCAGGTTCAGGATGACCTGGGTTCAGCGTTAACTTGTTGAAAAATGCTAAACATCAGACTGAGGAGAGTCCGGAAGAAAGAGGTACTGCAAGGAGATCTCTGTATTGAAAAATGAATCTTGATGCAAAAGCTGGTTTTGTTATTGTATCTTTTATTAGGCTAATCATTTTATCCAAGGTATGGTAGCTATACAGAAGGTTATTACACCTTTCAGTGCAGTTGTTTTGCAGGTATGAATGCATACTGTATTTTTCTCATGTCCACATAAGAATAGTAAACCTGGCTCAACAATAAGCAGAATATGAAAAATCCTACTTATTTCAAAATGCTCAGGTAATATTTGATGACAATATGATGGTCTACTTGAGCAAAATGCTGCATGCGTATTAGTACCCATTGAAATAAATGTATGAGCATGTAAAGGGCAGAGGAAATACATCTATCACACATAATACACGCATTGTATCCCTTTACAACAATGTAATCAAGATGGTTATCATTGCATTACATTAAAAAAACATCAAAAGTACATTTAAATATACTAGAAGGAAATATACACATATCAAATGCGTGACAAAATTACACACAAAATGATTGTAGTTTCAGAATGTGAAAACGTTAATTAGTCCTAAAATCGCATACTAGAGACATGTTTAGACTTATAATGTCACTTTGGTGAACTGAAACAAATCCATCCATTGAGGCTTTTAATTGAAAATATATCAAAACAGCATACAGAATGAACTGCATTACATCTTTAAATGGTTGTATTTTTTTTTTTTTGGTTTAACAATTAGCTTGGCTCACATACAGCAGCCTAATCTAAGTCACTGCCGTTAAAAAAGCCTTTTTTAGTTAGCTTGATCACGTAGTTAGAGGTTTGCATTTACTGCCTTAAGCAACAGCTACAACAAAATCCAAAGGCTTTATCAAAGCAAGGCCCCTATCTGGTACCAATTGGCCAGTGGCAAAAACAGTGTAATATATTAGGTGAACTTCTCTTTTCTCTGTATGCAAAAGCCCGGCTTCTCCCTCCAAGCCCAGCTGGCTTTTTTCGGGGGGATTATAGTAAGTTATCCTTAGGCTACGCACACACACTAGCTGATTGGCACCCAAGACCCATGATCGTCTCAGGTGAAAATCTAGCGCGCATACAGTGATTCCCCAGTGTCATTCATCAATTTCTCTTGAATCAATGAGTGACTAAACTGGGATGATCACTGTACCCCTTGGGAAGGGGACACAATGGGTGCCCTATGGTCTTCCTCCCTTCTTCCCTTTCCATTGAATCAAATAGCGCTGTGTGTACAGCATTCATTCTAGTATCACTAGAAACAATCAGAAAAGATTTCTTTCAGTGACATTATGCTAACATGAAACTAGAGGGACCCAGAAGAGATGTTGGGTTTAAGGTGCCCCTAGGTGGCTGTGTAAGAAATCCAGTTCTGCTCCTGTCAAAAGCTGAATAGTTAAATATTTTCTGCAATATACAGATACATTTAGGATTCAAAAATAATACATTTGGCAGACTTTATATTATTTTTAAATGTTACATATAATACTTTCAAACCTAAAAAGCATGTGTAGAAGAATTTTAATCCTGCACCAAACAAATATACCAGTTAGTTTCTTAAAAAGTGCAATGTGCATAAATGAGCATTAATGGTGCCAAAACAATGCAAGAGACCAGAGTTTTCTTCTAAATTCTGAAAAATAAACACAATGTTTCACTTTCAGCCTATTTCCTCATAAACATACTTTACAAGTCACTTAAAATATTGGACTTGCTTCAGTCTGTGTAATGATTTCAATTTCAATTGCACATTTTCTAAATTACTTGTGTCCAGCTGCACAAAATATACTACAGCCATAAAACAACACAAATTAACCAAATTCTTTATATTAGGAAGCCCATGTTGTAAAAACAATGTATCCCAGGCATCATTTAAACTGTTTCTTGTATAAATGTATTGTAGTTAAATTTAGGGTTGCTTTTTAATTGCTGACACTTTTTTGATTGTGTTTAAATAACTCTAAGACTGTAATTGAATCCACAAGGCTGAAAAATAGGACTTGTTATAAATTAAAAGAAAGAATTGCTGACATTAGTATACAGTTAGGTTCATAAATATTTGGACAGAGACAACTTTTTTCTAATTTTGGTTCTGTACATTACCCCAATTAATTTTAAATGAAACAACTCAGATGCAGTTGAACTGCAGACTTTCAGCTTTAATTCTGTGGGTTGAACAAAAAGATTGCATAAAAATGTGAGGAACTAAAGGCTTTTTTTACACAATCACTTCATTTCAGGAGCTCAAAAGTAATTGGACAAATTAAAAAGCTGAAAATAAAATGTTCATTTCTAATTCTTAGTTGAAAACCCTTTGCTGGCAATGACAGCCTGTAGTCTTGAACTCATGGACATCACCAGATGCTGGGTTTCCTCCTTTTTAATGCTCTGCCAGGCCTTTACTGCAGCGGCTTTCAGTTGCTCTTTGTTTGTGGGCCTGTCTGTCCGAAGTTTAGTAATTTATAATGAATTTATAATGACATAACAAAGGAATTTCCCACACCAGCCCATGAAATAGCCTTTGAGTCAATTGTCCAATTACTTTTGAGCCCCTGAAATGAAGTGATTGTGTAAAAAAAAGGCTTTAGTTCTTTAAATGTTTATGCAATCTTTTTGTTCAACCCACTGAATTAAAACTGAAAGTCTGCAGTTCAACTGCATCTGAGTTGTTTCATTTAAAATTAATTGGGGTAATGTATAGAACCAAAATTAGAAAAGTTGTCTCTGTCCAAATATTTATGGACCTAACTTTATATACAGCAATATCCCCTATTTATCTACTATTATCTAGATAGATCAGTTACTGATTCTAGAATCTACATCATTATGTTCTGGTCTCTTACCCATCCCCAGTTTTTTGTACATGACAGGCAGATGAAGGGCATTACATAAGGAGAAGAACCATGTTATACATGCAACGTGACACTGTATTGCTGTAACTGCTGCCAGTAGCAGTACAGGGCTTCCGGTTCCTGAACATTGTATAACTCTCTTCTAAAGGCCCTAACATTTAATTTATAGGCCTCTTTTAAAAGTTTTAAAATAGCAGACTTTATCCATGCTCTTTCATGTAGATGCAGAGTCATAATGAGCAAGAATTTAAAAGAAATAAAAAAGTACATTTTATGACTAGACTTAAAATGACTTTTAAACTATTTAATAGTACATAGTAAAGTGGACCTTGCATAAAAATTGCTCCAACTGTTTTATAATGACTCTGATGATGATGTTCCTTGATGATAAGTCTTTTAAAAGCAAAGAACAGACATACCATAATACTTCTAAAGTGGAAGCCCTATTCGCTTGAATTGAGTAACTGTTCTTCACTTTTTTAAAGTGGCAAACAGCTGCAAAAGTGGTGAACAGGGTGTTTAAAAATATCACTGATCCCTACTGTGGTCTGTGCTTTTCTCTATGTTTAAAGTGGTAGTTATAGTTTATAGATCTATAATATACAGTGTTAGATGTATGTGTGTCCTCAATACAAAATTCATGTAAATTATAAAATGGGAACAGACTAAACAGTGATGATTAGCTGAAGTGATATACTAAATAAAGCAAACTGAAAAATGCATTTTGTTGGCAAAAGTTTTCATCTAAATTGGTTTGGATTAAACCCTTTTACCAGTCAAAACAACTTTAAATCTCACTTGATAGGCAGACTCATAATGTAACTGTTAAAATGTGGTAAAATATTAGGGATTCGAAGAGAAATAAACATATTAATTATCTCTCATAATAAATAACAGTTTAATAATGGAAAGTTTGTTACACACTTTACATGAGGGCACAGTGCCATCTACTAGTAGCCATGTGCCATAATTTATATTGATAACTGCTTTGAATGTTAGCAATGATGGACACTTTTGTGCCCTAGATTTATACTCGAGTCAATGTATTTTATATTTGAATATATGGGTACATGAAGAATAATATAATATATGTGACTGTATTGTGTTGTGATGCAAATACACTGCCCTTCCAAAACTTTATCATGTCAGCATATGACTGGCAAAAATCTTGTCAATAGACCAATTCCAGAGGGTAAAATGTAGTAAGCACCTTGTTCTTCTTTTAATAATGTTACTTTTTAAGCTAATAATAAATACTGCCCACAAATTACACTCACACAATTTTGTAATCTACTTTCTATTCAGTTTTATCCGCTAGAAGCCAGTTGATTTCTATTCATAGTCCCATAATTATTGTTAAAACAAAATAATTCAGTCACAAAACACAAAGGGAAGCAAATGCAAATGAAGATGTTGATTGCATACCCAGGCAAAGAGCTTTCTGCAAGTATTTATAGTCTACTTTCATGAATAAAATACTATAAATCGAAAATAGAAGTAGACGTGGAATACTTAATTTTGGCTTGTAGTCCTTGATATTGTTTACTTTTTTTTTGTGTCTGTTAGGCTGTAAAGTTACACTCTGAGGAAACATTAAAATTTACATTTGAGATGCACATCGAAAGCAAAGCGTACTTGCTAAGTTCTTTAGCCAAGGATTGCTATATTGCAGCATTGTATCCTACTATCTTTTATCCATAATCTGAAAAAGCCAAGATTGTGATGCAGTAGAGTTATTCCCAAACACACCCATTGTAGGCAGTTGCTGTCTCAATGTTCTTAACTACCACTAACTAGCCTCTGTATGACCACAGCCATTATCTGTAGAACAGGAACATTTTAAGGATAAACAGCCTTTGTTTTAGATTATAAACTTTTCAGCAAAGGATCAATTTTTACAGCCTACAAAATGCTAATATCCTCAAACCCTTGTGCATAATGGACAAAAACAGTAACTCTTATAACACAACTTCTACATGTATGCAAAGACTTCAGATGTGTAATACATCCGGTAACTCAGGTTTGTAGCTGTGAACAGATACAGAAGAGAAAACCCATGTCACCTATTTCTTACAGGCCCCTCCCTACCCCAACACTTTCTAAAAAAAAATGATTTTGAGGAATGTAATTACAAGTAATAAACTTTTAGATTTCTGCTGACTGCTTTATGATTTAACCAAAACAATAAAAAACTTTGCTATGGACTGTGCTTTTGGAAAAGGGAAATATTAGGAGATGTTTATCTGTCTCGTGATCCTGTGCTGTGCCCCATCGCAGAATCAAACACTGTTTATTCTGTCCAGCAATGTCATTGCAGAAGAGAATTAAAAAATAGCAGCAGCCCCTGCTTCCTTTTACCCGTGCAGCCTGATGTATTTTATAGGCACACTCTGAGGCTGTGCACAACTGAAGGCGATTTTAGAGGCAGATTAGTCATTGGCTGCTGGGACTTTATAGCCTCCTTTCTCCCAGTCACCAGTGTCTGTTGTAGCGTTAAACTGGGCTAACTTGCTGTGCTCATTTGTCTATTTTACTGTTGCTGACCTTGCCTGTTTCTGACCCTGTGAGTTTTATGCTGCCTGGACTGACCCTTTGCCTGTGACCCCTACTCTGATTGTGTCTTCCCCTTGTGTACCTCGTCTGTTACCCATATCTGACCACTTGTTCTGTATTATTGATTTGTCTCTGCTAGAACGTTTGTACTGTATTATCTGTGGGCTCCTGGTTCTCTGCCAGCCCTTCTCCAGACACCATGCCTTGCGCTCTAACTCCTCATGGTAATCGAGAAACGCAACCAGTCTTCCAAGGCTAAGCAGAGCCTAGCTATAGGTAAAGAGTGTGGCGATAAAGACTTTAATCTTGAAATTAAGCTGTAAGTGGAAGATTACTTTTCCATAATGTAATGGTGTTTATTCCTAAATTTGAGTTTAGAGAACATTAAGGATTAGAGGGATGTTGAAGAAAATATAATGATTTCAACATGTTTTTATACATTAATGTGGGTGTAAATGGGAAAGAAGCCATTGCATGTTTTGCTGCAGGCAGTGTATCTGTATTGTGTTGCCCTGGTAAAGAGGACACTTCATTGATGTGTGCCTAATTGGTCAAAAGGAAGCCATAAGTGTAGGATTGAATTCCTGGCTAAAAGTTTTGTATAGATATATTTCTTCAACATATGTTGTATTATGGCCACTTTATTTTTTGTGTAAATGATTTTCTTATGTTCTCAGCCACAATCATAAAGTATTTTATTTATATGACAAAATAAAAATCACTACCAAAAGTCACCAATGCTCTATGCTTGTTGGCAGGTAATTATATTGTATAGTTTCAAGATGTATACTATTGTTTCTTAAGTTTCCTGCAACGTCATGACTGCAAGATTATAGCCCATACAGCAGTAGGTAAAGTCACACTCTGCAATGATTTGTGAATGAAGCACCTAAAGGCCTGCAGCAAAAGCCTCAAGCATGCTCAAAGTAATTTTGGTTGTATATGTTTATTTCATAAATTATTATACCAAACAAGTGGTTATGTGCCTACAGACAAGTGCTGTATTTTGTAAATTGAAGATGAAAATTAATTTAAGAAAAAATAATTATGTAAAAAACAAATATTCATTCTATCAAGTACTGAAATTGTTATCACCATAAAGCAGATAGCTATTAAATATGTTCTTTTTTCTATCTATCTCTTTCTTGTTAAAGCATTTTTCATTCTCAAGAGAGCATGGTAACTAAAAAAAATTAATTAGCATCCAATACATTTTCCACTACATGGGAAAGGCTGTTCAGAACAAATAAAGGTTAGGTACACAGATGCGTCCTTTATATAAAAGCTTTTCTCTGCTGTTCTGTTAGAAAATCTGTTCCTGAATAATGTTACCATTGTGAGTTACAGTCCTGTTACGTATTATTGCATTGCTGTCCATCTGCATAAATACCGTAACTGAACCAATAGTAATCTTCAGCATTACCGATCTTAAAATGCCTTTGTTACCTAAGATTTATTTGTAAATATATTTTAAAGCTTTTAAAGCTTCAAAATATATACTTCTTTTTCCTTCATCATCAACATGCTAATGAACACTATTTTATTTTTTCTTTTCTTTGCTTTTTTCATCCATTGTCTTGTTCAGTCCCAGTACTGTTATCATTGGGTCATTGTGCTTCCAATAGAGACTATTGCTGTTGGGAGGGCTGAAAGGACTCTGCATAAATGTTTCAGAATTCATCCTGGCACCCTGCTTTAGTAATTGTGTAAAGGGCATATATCCCTAAATCAAAGTATTTGGGTGATTTTTAGAGAAATGTGGAGAAACTCTTCCTGGGTGGACTGTATTTGTATAAATACTGCCCCAGGTAATGTTTGCAAACAATGCTAACCTCCATGGCTGAGAGAGCTGAATCCAATCAAGTGGTGGACCAGAGGCAGTCAGGCAGGGGAGGAAAGGCCTGTAAGATGCTGGATGTCTCCCAGACAGGAAATAGGAGGACATCTCTTCAATATTTTTTTTTGTATTATCAGTTCATTACACTCACTTTTTTCCTGTAGATTTGCTTCATGGAGTAGCATTAAGGGAGGTCAGTAAAATCTACTTGCTTATTTTAGTACAGGTTTCCATGTACAAATGTAAAGAGTCTTTAAGGGATAGATAAATCAGCCTGGACCTATTTTGCAAACAGTTTTTGTAAATTTTGCCCAGTTTAGCACGAAATTCAACAAACCTATGAGTCTATGGGAGAGAAACTTGACTAATATGCAGACTATTGACAAACAAAAAGGCATGGAAAGCCAGAGAATGCCATGGGGGGTATATATCCATCCCACAAAATATAATATTTTATAATAAAAACAAACAATACCCCTCCCTATACTTAACAGTGGCATGCTTTCTTTGAACAACACATTACATTACTTTTATGTTTCAAATGTTTACTCTAATATTCATGTGTTGGTGACAAGAAGAGAAAAAGCTGTACAGAAGTTACAATAATTCATCTGTGCCTAAGAGTAAATCTTTTAGAAATATTCTCTTCATTACAATAAAATTCCAGATGACATCGGCCAATGATTTGTGACTGTATGTAGACTCAGCTATAACATCAACTAACATCTACAAAAAGCAATGCATGATAAATCACTAACCGATTAGCGTCATCTCTTACATCAATAGAAAAATGAGCAATCATCAGGGATATAAATATGCATTTCTTTATTGTGGACTGAGATCAGATGCACACTTGTTGAGTCTTCCAGCTAGGATTCTATTAACCTTGTTCAACTATCTCCCACAGCTTAGTTCACAGTGAATGAATGCTTATTCCCCTGGTGCTTTCTCAAAGTTCTTCATTAATGCAAAAGATTACAGTATGGTGCTGAGCAGTACCGGAGCACAGGGTCAGCTGACTGAGAATGCTAACTCTTCCATTGCTGGGTGTGTGTAAGATGTACAGCATCTTTCCATTGAAAGAATGGAAGTATAGGGAAATGTAATAGCTGATTAAAGGCTTTAAAGATATTACTGTAATCCTGAACCAATATTTTTTTTTATTATTTACCTTTTGTTAGGGTTTTTTCAATATAAACAGATACAAAAACAAAATAATAAAATCAAATCATAAATACCAGTAAGGAAAGGAGGGGACGGAAACCAAAAAACACAAAAAAATTAAAACATACATTTGGTTGATACATGGATTTTCCAGCGACAATAAATTGTCATACTGCTAACAGTATCACAGTGTCACAATATAACATTGTTTCTAACAACCTTGCTCAAACAAGTAGATCTAAAAAGGATCAGCTTACAACATAAATTAAACAATGTTAAGTATGTATCATGTGGATTGGTTAAATGGCTTCAAAATCTCCAATATTTGTGCACAATTGGGTATTACCCTGAGAGAACCTTGGGTTACCTGTAAAAAACGTAGGTAGCGTGAAGGACCATTTTTTGTCTCACCTCTCTCTAAGCAAATATGGTGTCCCTGATTAAAATAATATGTTTCAAATGAGGAGGTAGGGAAGTCAATTTACAATGCAGTATTGCACTGAGATCCCAGGGTTAGACTATAGCTCTCTCTAAGCCATAGTTTAATGCAAAGGATGTACCTCCAACTTGCCTTTCAGGACTTTTTTTTCAACTATAAAAAAGAACAGTACTGTACAGATGTGCCTTAGGTTTTGCTTGCTTTGAGACTAAATATCAATTATGTTAATGAAAGAAAAAAAAAGTTGGGAGGACAGCCTGTAAAACACTCATGGGATGCACACTGTGGCATACATTGTATAAGTGTGTTATAAAATGCAGTTGCAGCTTGGAGCCTGTGCCTGTTGACGCACACAATATTGTAAATGAGTAGCTTTCCTAGTGAAAGACCTAGTAAAATCTAGAAATTTGCACAAAATTTCATATTTGTTCTAGGTGGATGACATATTAGGTTACGAAGGTGTGATCTGCATTGGATCCCAGGTTTGGGTCTTGATTGGTGGGGCTGAAATGATGTACTCCTACAAGTTTGTGTGGGAGTTAATACATTTTCAGCACCAGGGTATGCTGGTATGTGGTGATCCTACACTGAGCTGTGCATGTGTACAATATGGAAACATTTTTCAAACAGGCAGATAAGTATGTTTTACTGCAGAACCTACCAGTTCATTTTTGGTTTTTAATTCCTCTCTATTACCCTTGTCAGTGATGGCTGATCATGTTTACTATAACTGATTTGACTTAAGTAATACAAATCTGATGGTATGTGAATGGTCATGGTGTTTTAATTACCATCAATACTACTTGTGTTATCTTATTCAATTACCCTGTTGGAGATCACTATGAAAAACAATTATTTTGTGAAAGATCCCTACTTTGGCCCAAAAGCATGAACATAAGAAAATTACTGTTTTAATATTATGTCTAGATAAGTTGAGTACTTTTGTAAGAGGACCTAAAAGAGGCTGGTGATGAGCTCAATTTATCAGTTGTTAACATTTTACTGTCACATACTGTAAAAAAAGTTCAGCGAGTAAGTGCTGGATGCAGGCGATAAAAAATATTGCCTAGGTTTATGCCCTGATTCAGTTAAAATATGTCTAAACCAAAAAATGTTTTTCTATTTAGGATTGAGTAGAGAAAAGTTAAAAACCCTGACATTTTTCCTGTTTTTTGTGTCTTATTGTGGACCTTCCCCTACAGTTTTTGTTTCAAATACACAATCCTCTTAGACAATATACTTATATCGTAGCAATGTGGCTTGCTAATAATGATTGGTAAATCAGATAGAGCAGGTTAGTCACCCCAGTGTGGCATACACAACAATACAAATTTGAGGACTCATCCTAAAATCCGTAAAAAAATCTCTTTAATTTGTTCATAAAATTAATCATTGAGAGAAAGGCAGTAAGTGGCTGCAATAGCAATAGTGCTAAAAGATTTTTCTGACACGTTTTGTTGGTAGAAGGTTTCCGAGCAGGTGATGTCTACATTTACTTTGTATAGTTTGTGTCATAAATCAATAGGCAGCAGTGATCAAGATGCCACAGAGAGAACCACAAGCTCTAAATTACGAAGCTGCAATAGCAGCCCTTAAGGCATGCTAAAGTACCTTTTAAGCAATATTAAGTTATATTGCAGCTGGAAGAATCAGTACACCCGAT
This sequence comes from Pyxicephalus adspersus, assembly GCF_032062135.1. NCBI lineage: Eukaryota > Metazoa > Chordata > Amphibia > Anura > Pyxicephalidae > Pyxicephalus > Pyxicephalus adspersus. The sequence goes on from NC_092863.1 coordinate 62,955,792, forward strand.
TACCACATCGATTTGCTTATATACAAGGTCTAATGAGCCAACAAGCTGAGGCAAATTACAATAAAAGTCAATGGTAAATTTTCATTCCACTTAGTTAAACGTGCCTTTCCCTTGTGTTAAATGGGTTAACATTTGTAGAATTGTAGAATAATCTACAAGGCAGTCAGCAAGCCATTTCATACAGTGATACACTTTGTATGTAAATCAAAAGTCTATGTTCATTCCCAACTTCCTTTAGCAGAAGATACCAAATCTCATAGATTAGATAAGATATGGGATACAGTGGTGGCTGCAGCTCAAAATCTCTGAAAACGTAAAAAGTAGACAACTGTCCATTCTCATTTACAAAAGAAGGAGAAGCCAACAACTTCTTTAGATCTTTGCATTACATACTCCAGGAGGCTGTGGATTTCCATATTTCCCTTTTTAGGCTTTACCACCATAGGGGTAAAGATGGAAGTAGAGGCTCCTCACAAAAAATGTAAAAAAAATATATATATTTTTTTCCATTATATAAAATGAAAAGCTATATAGCTATATAATGGCATTCTGTTTTAATTCAAATACTAGAGTGTATTGTACCACCACAACATGTGTTAAAAAGCCTACAACACTTCTAAATAGTGGAAATGAGTGTAGAAATTATTCAAAGTATTTGTAGCACTTAAAGTATTCAAAGCATCAGTAAGTATCATTGCAGTGATTTGTGGGGGTTGAGGGAAGGTTATTGAAATCTGGAAGCCCCCTTTAACAGAGGGACCCTAAGTAGCCACCCCTTCACCTAGGGGAATCAGAACAGGGGTACATAGTACATTAATTTTATTTCATGAAATGATTAGATAGTATTAGAAAATTTGACTGTACACACACTGTAAAAATGATTTTATGAAAGAAAAATATGTAATAAACTATCATTTTAATATTTTGCTTGTCCCAAGGAATAATTCCAAGTCAATCACATTGTATAGCATTGTATATCTATGTCAGTCACAACAAGTGGGTACCACTGATGTAAAAACTATAACCACCCACCACAACCATCACTACCACTAAATCATAGCTCCTGACATTGGACCCGATAGTTTCCACAGCAAATTCTGCAAATGTAACTAAACTGGAATTCCTAACACTATTTTCATCAGAATTATGGGAAACCTTTCAAGTAGGGGTGGGTAGATAGTGTGTGAAAATGGCTTACTTTTGCAGTTAGTACTTTTTGTGTGTTTGACAGATTTATAACTCCATACCATGCATACCCCATATTAACCTCACAGAGTGGAGGAGAGAACTTTTCCCTCTCTGCTGAGGAAATATATAGGGTCCAACACGGACAGAAGAAAGGGTATGCAATTCCTAAACATGCTATTTAAAGGATTTATTACATTTCCCCCCTCTAACCTGCATCTAAAAATATACCTAGCATATTTTAATACAATAAGGTTTTCCAAAGTTAAATGGTTTATTCATTTATTAAAGTTTTGAATAAAAGTTTACAAATTGAAAGGGACAGTGCTAACTGGAACAAAACCGATTTTTATATTGAAGCAGTGGGATGCTATTAAGCTAAATTTTGATGTAATTAACCCCCTGTTGGTTTTGAAGACATAAATAGTTGGCTGTTGAATCTACAAGACCAAGCAAGTTATTCACATGTGTAACATTGTTTTTAAATTTTTTTATGATGATAAAGAATGCCATCATGTTCCTGATATATTTTGCTGATACCACTTTACAAAACATACATTTAAACTTCTACATGGTCTTATTTTTAATCTCAATTCCCTGCAGCAAGTCAAAACCTAAATATCACTTAAGAAATATCAGTGGACAGACTGGTAACACATTCATGTTAAATCCCATTGCATTACACATACACGCTGGCCCTGCAACAACTGTAGCAAAGTCTCTTGCAGACTACCTGTGGTTAGTTAGTGGCTTACATCTTATCATTGATAGGAAGTATGTTTATTGGAATATGAAGCTTGCTTTGACTAATGTGTTTTTAACAGAAACTTATTAGTTGTAATAAAATCATTTTGTATTAATCTACAATGTGTTTATTTTTTTCCATTTTGAATTCTAATCTTCAATATCTTGTTTTCTGGAAATGTTATTTCCTTTTATATCGAACCCCCAAAACTTTATATACAGGCTTCAAAAGAGGTTGCCCAGACTTTCCCATTCCTTTCTCTTGCCCACTAGCTTACGGCTATCTACAGACTTTCAAATTAGTTTAGCAGGACAACTTCCTGTGGTTTGTCAATTTTCAATGCATCTAGTTAGTTCAGTTTCATTTAAGCAAGTATTTGTTTTCTTGTTAATCAGAGTCCAGGTATCAGTTTTCAGACTTAACAGTTCCAGCTGAAATATGGTCTATTTAGCTTCATTTTGTATCAATTTCTGGCCAGTGATTACAGTTGAAATGGAGTGGTAATGAGAATATTCCTAGGACTACTGGAAAAATGTTTATGTTCACTGCTGAGATTAGTTCATTTTTCTTACCTTCCAACTCTTCCAACTGTGATTGGATTTCTACATTTTCTTGAAAATGTTTGCTGGTGCAAGACAGCGTTTTGTTGAGTTTCTCCTTTCTGAGAGATCCTTGGAAGCTTGGATTTTACCAGAGCTTACAATGCATAGATATGACTATAATGCAATAGTCATACTCTATGTAATGTTAAGTATTGTGACATTGTGATTGCTAGAATATATTTTACATGAATGGCCCACTTTGACTTTTTAGACACATGAGTGTTGCAGACCTAAAACACATATCCATGTACTCTACTTTTTGACATACTGGGCCCATTAGCACAGAAACTTTTGAGCATATGGACCATTCCAAAGTAATTTCACTCTATCCTCTGAATCAGGGAACACACAGAAGGGTACTTCTGACTTCACAATGTATTTTTGTAAATGTGGCATAAAATACAGCTGTAGTGTGGAGTAAATATGGAGGTGTCATTAAGATTATAGTATTTGGTTTCTGTTACTTATGGTTCCAAGTTATGTACCAAATCTAGTACGCCAGGCCATTTAACACACAGTTCTGTAATGAAGGCATTTGCCAAGTTGTTTTTATGCATCTTCACTGAAGACTTTGTCAACAACTTATTGCAGGGCTATCACAGCCCTAAATTCTTAACCCTTGGAACCAGGGAACCAATGGATTTTATTTTCACAGATTTTGTGCTTGATTTAGAGACCCCGAACACTTTAGGGTGTAGATTCTATTTCATATGATCCTATGGCAAGCAAGTATGTCAAGAAATTTATATGGCCATGTTTTTGCCATTGGCATTAACATGTATGGATGAATATAGATGTAGCAGATTCCTTGTATTTTTGTGGTCACTAAAGGCTCATCCCACAGCAAATGTTTCCAGTTTTGCTGTGTGAGTCCTTTTTCAGACAATTTTTTATGATGGCTTTTGGTTTAGTGCTTGGGGTTTGTTAATATGGATTACATTTCCTATGCATAACATATGGGACATCATCCCACAAAGGGTAGTCATATCACAATTTATTTTGCCCAAATGCAGAAGCTTTTCTTGTATGGCTCCCTTAAAGGATTAGTATGTACAGCAATACAATTCTAGAGCTTTCTTCATTAAACAAAGAAAAATACATGAAGTGCAGTAAACAATGGCAGAAAGGTTGACTATATGCACAAAACAGCAGTAAGCCATTTGTAAAACCTATTTATTTGGCAAAAGACCTTTGTTCTGTAACTGTAAATAAAGGCCTAAATGTCATTTGATGTCTAGTATAGCATATACAAGAAATTGTGACAAAAGAATATGCAGCAGCAATTACACAGTGGCAGTTAATCTATACTCTAGTCTTCAGTTCATGAATAATTATAGAGGCAGAACTAACCTAGAAATATGCACTTACACATAAGATCGTAATGTATCCTGGAAAGTAATGGCCTTGTGTGCTGTTGCATAATGCCAAATGCTTCATAAAATGTGATGCAGTTTTACCTCTGCAGCATACTTATTTTCTGATTAAATAAAGTACAAAATGTTTCATGTGCTTTAATTCACAATAGATATCACTTTGTATGCCGATGCATGCTTCTTTGAAGGATGTTGCCACTTATAAATGAGTCTCTTGTATTTATGCTTTCTGTAAGTCATGACAAAAAGCTGTTTTTATCTTCCTTAATTCTTGCTCAGGTATACATTATTTTAAAATGAGCTTTCCAAGTAGGTGCAGATATGTTCAAAGTACAATACCCTAGTTACCAAGAAATAACAAGAATTCTTCCACTGTGTTGCTAAGAGCTTTTGAATATGAAACATCAGTTTAAAATTATAGACTAGAAGAATGCAATTTTTTCTTCAATTTTTAAATGGGTGTTCAGTAACACAATGCATGTGAATGTATCTGATAGATGTAACCTTGCTTCCCATGAATACCTATTTATAATATTTTTTTCATACATATCTTTGTAACACAAACCATCAATAAACCATTACAATGAGTTCACTGAGTTTACTTTACATATCAATTTAAGGTCCTATTTACCAGATACATATTCCCCAGCGCTTCCCCCTTGCTATACGATATCTAACACTATATGTATATATATATTCCCTATTATATGGATGACTAATAATTTGAATTTTTTTATAAATTCAAATAATAGAACTAGGAGGCTGGAGTTTGAATTGTAGAGACTGCTGAACTACTGAGAGAAGTGACTGTGTCTGCTCTGCTCATATCTATATAAGCTATATCTGAAAGAATTCTACCATTTTTTTTTTGTCCGGTTTACCACTTTTTTGTAAAAGTTAGTTTTCTACAGAAGTAGAAATGAATGCTCACTTTTTGAAAATTATTTCCACAAAGTTCAATAAATATGGTAAATGGGTTAGTTTTAAATATGGGGAAAATGGGAAAAACATATTTTTTTTGCATTCTCTAACTCGAGGAATAAAGAAAACATAATAAACCCAGCTTCACATAATATTGTTTTTTTTACTATGTGAACAATCTTTTCTAGTAAATTAACCCCATCCCCTTATAAGTACAGAAGTTCATTCATCCCCAGCAGCCAGCTCTGCTGGGACCGAGTTGTGCATTCACATTTCAGCACACATTACAGAAAAGCTTACAAATAGCTACGTTTGTTTCATTGCAGAAGTGACATCGCCTTCTGCAAGCAGGCAGGTTCTTCATTGCAGAAGTGATATCAGCTGTCCCTTCTGCAATGAAGAACATGCCTGCAGACAATTTTTTATATTTAGGCTTAGTTCTGCTTTAAATAATTTCTTATGTCCTGTCTTAGAAGTTAGAAACATCGAAATTATTATATATACATACTTTTTTAAAAATCTTTCTAAATCAAAGTAGGTTCTACCCCACTACTATATACAAGAGAAAAGCCTCTTAAAGGTCTTAAGTGGATGAAATAGATCAAATACATTGTGATAAGATTTGCTACAATCCATCTACAGCAGTTCAAAGTGTTTTCTAAGAGAAAGGACATGCATAGACTATAAAAAAGGGGAAATGTTGAAATACTGCTGAGAATGGCTCTACTCAAATCAATAAACTAAAGTCCATGCCTGAGCCACAAGACATCCAAAATAAAGGAGCAGATATGGAACCGCAATAAACAGTTTCATGTTATAATATTTGTTCCCTTCGGATACTAAATAAAAAAATTGTATTACATGTAAGCTCACTTGAAACCAATTAGACAAAAAATGAAAAAAGGCCAGAGTTAATTTTATTATTTTAGTATTAGTATATAGAAATATTGAAATGTATAATTGAAGGCAATATATTTTTCTCCCAGAAATGTTTTACAAAAAAAAAAAAAATACAGAGAAAAGTTTGTGCACGAAAAATGCAAGTGTTCAAACTATATTTTTTTAAAACCATATGTAGGGTCTGCAGAAAAAAAAAGATACCAATCTATTTTTTTTTCACTAAGAATGATTGATTTTTAAACAAACACTTTAAGGATTTATTGCACTGCATTTTTTTTTCTTTTATAGATAATGACTTTCAGTTCTGGACTTTACAGCTTGTTCTACACGCATAGGTGCATCTTTACTGGACATTAATCATATGTGACATATATAATATTCCAGGCTGGGGAAATATTCAGAAAATACACAGCCAGTCACTGACAACACAGCTGATATTAAATTGATGGGAAATTTAATTATAAAATATCGGTTCAAAAGAAGAAAAGTATAGACATAAACAAACAACATAGTGATTTCTACTTTCTATGAGTTGAGCTTTGAGTGTATAGAGGTTACCAATAATAAATGCTGCCTATTTGTTTTTTTTTATATTTAATCTTTTCACACCCAGAAGATATTCACCTATGTGACCCAAGATAATTAGATTGAAAAACTTAATTGTTTTACATTTCAAAATAAACCTGTGGGAGAAAAAAATTACAAAGAAGGCATAACATAAATGGTGGAAATTTCAAGGTGCCAGAGCAGTCCTGTACCATAATACGGGATGTTTTGCAATGTCCTTAAGACTGAACGCCAAGAACATGTAAAAAGACAAAAATGAATGCTCCTACGTATTTATTAAGTTCATAAATCGTTTATTGTATTTTTAATGCAATTAGTGAAAAAACCCGACCTGACATCAGCCATGTACAACCCCCAAGAAAGGCACATTCAGTCTAGGACAAGAAGGCAGGACTAGAAGTTAGTGAAGTGTACTATAAATATGTAGGGAACATTCTGAGAGAAGAAGAGAGTTATTACCTCATCAATCTACTGCTGCCCTTTCATTGTCTGGTCATCACGCTAGGGATAAAGAGAGAACACTTCATTGATTAGAACCCCTCATGCCAAATTGCTGCACAGAAGTCAGAAGAAAAAACAATTATCTCACCCTACATTCTGTATTTTGTCAATCAAGACTGACATCAAAGACCTTTCCGGTGAGGTCCATGTTAGCCAGGGTATAAGATATGAATATTTTTTCCTAATGGGTGATTTTCTACTTTTTTTATACAGCATTTTCAAGGGAGGGATAGAGTCAAATGCATAAGTGTACACATATTTTGATGTTTTACCAGTAAGTGCTATCCACCTGGCTGAGCTGTGTACATCTTGGAACTTAACAAACAGTTCCTTATAATGCTTTCCATTGGTGTATTTGGCTGCCACCAAATCGCAAGGACTGCTGCGGTGGGATTCTACAGTAGCTTCTTCGAACAAGGCAGAAATTGTTCAACTTTTTTCTATTTCACTGTAAAAACGTTTAAGATAGAATGTTTGCTTAGTGATCTACTTTAACTTCAAACTGGTTAATTTGATACTAATTCCAAATATAAATTCACCTCCTACTCCTGTGAAAATAGAACCCATTTCCACAGTATTAGTACGCTATGGTAGTGCCAAGCTGACTCCTAATATGTGTTAAAGATTACAAGTGATGCTAAAAATGAGAAAAATTACATTTATTCTGTGAAAAAAGCATATGAAGAACTGCAGCTCTTCCAGATAATTGGTATTGTGAGCCCAAAGGCACATGGAGCAAATGACAAATTAATTTCAAAGTTGTTTCAATCTTGTTTTTTAAAGTATTGTGTGATTTTCTAGGAAAAACAGTTGATCCTGTTCAGCTCATTAGTCTTTCCAGTTATTCATGGCTGCAGGAAGTTGTTCTATAATGCACAGCATTCCAGGGTAAAGAGATTTTAGGAGTTGTGAGTCTTGCCCCTATATGCATACCATGAGTAAATAGTATAATGACTACTGAAAAGGAAGAATGGAAATCCCCAAAACAGTATGTTACTGCAAAATGAACAAATACACATACTGTATGTAACCCAAGGATATTGTGCTGAAAAATATTTGATCCTGCCAATCCTTTGTACAAACCTTTGCCTCTGGTCAGTTGTGTCACAATCATTTTAGGAATTAGCCCAGTTCCGTTTCTATAAAAAGGGTGAGCTCACATGAGTCATATTTTCAAGTGATAATAGAGCGGTTAGAAAAAGCTGATAAGTGTAGGGAGATATTGTGTAGTTTTCTTTTTAATTATACTTTTCATTACCCTTGACATTGGTACACTTTCTTTAAGATGATGCCCATGGCTTTTGCCTGCTTGCTTATTAGCTTACTATAGATGAAATTGAGTAACAACATTCACCTCACATCACTGTCACCAAGAATAATTAGAACCAGAGAAGTGGAAAAAGGAAGGGACAGCCTTAACCAGAAACAAAGGGCCTGATTTAAAAAAGTTTTCCAAGGCTTGAAAAAAATACACTTTGATCAGTGAAGCTAGGTGATCCAGCAAACCTGCAATGGATCTTGTCCAGGATTGAAAACATTTGCTAACAAAAGCAAATTACTTAAAAAATCCATTTCAGGTTTGCTGGATCCCCCAGCTTCACTGATGAAAATGAATCAGGGCCATAGACTCCAATGAGTTTCACCGAAATGTTTGCAAATTCCTAAAAAGATTTGTAAAATTACAAACTGAACCTAGGCAGTTTTGCCCACTCCTACCACTGAGATCAGTGCAACAATGTCAGAAGAAGATACTGACCTGAGATAACATTTACACAAGATATACACTGTGAAAGCTGTTTTAAATGTCAAAGCTTTTTTATTTTTGTCCATCTGGTTATCACAGCCCTGCCAAATAGCCCATTGTGATTGGTAACCTAATCCCCCCCCCCCTTTTTGCAGTTTTGCAATGTGGTTGTCGTACCTTAAACCTTTAATTTGTTAGTATAAGGTTCATGGCACACTTACCTCTTCCTCACCAAAGCACAGATGCCTCTCCCCTGTGCATGCAGGCAGTTCTGATGCTGGGCTTGCCTCTGTTTCTAGGCTTTATCAATTACTTCCAATCCACTGGCCAATCAGAAAATAGCCTCTTGACCAGCCCTGGCTATTTAGTTAGCTCACACACTGCACTAAGTGTCCGTGCAACAAGTCTCTCCTAGTGCTGAGCCCCTAGTTCTGTGAGCTAGTTCCTGTACACCTGGTGCTTAATTCAGTGTTTCCTCTGTCCAGCTCTTGTGTTAACCTCCCTCGTTGTCCGGTTTGTTGGTTCCCAGCCAACTTCTCTGTGCTGTTTCAGTGTTCCTGTCTGTCTGTGGATATCCCTGCATCACCTGTGCCTCCTGTTGCTTCCAGTGTCTCCTGTGTTCCCTGTGTCTGCAGTGGCCCCTGTGTCACTAGTGTCCGTCTTCTGGACCCCTGGCAATTGATCCCTGGCATGTGGCCTGATCCCTCTTTTTGCTGCCTGTCTCGACCCCAGCTTTCCTTGACTATTTCTCTGCTTTGGGATTTGGCACCGTGTTTTGCCCACCTTGGTGTGCCCAAGGACCACAACCTGGCAGTAACCAGCGGCGCAACAACTCTGCGCCTTGGCCCCTCTCACTTCCGTGCAAGCCATAGCACCCCCTAGTGATCCTGTCTCTCTGTGCCTGACAGTCAAACAGTAAAGCAATAAGCGCATCCATTTGATCACTATGTTTCTGCTCCTCTTTCTTCTCACATCTGACTACTGCTGTACAAGGTTATATAGGAGGTTAAGTTCATGTTCTTATGTTTTTTGCATTATACTGTATATTGCATTTTAATATAGTACAAACAATGCATTCGTACATCAGTATAAAAAATCTGCTGCAATCCCTAAAGACCTATTTATATCCCCTTTCTCCTCTCATAGGGAGGGTGAAGCTAGATTTGTTGGACACTGACCATAATTATTATTATCATTATTAATAAACAGTATTTTTATAACGCCAACATATTACACAGCACTGTACAATAAATTGGGCATGTAAATAACAGACAGATACAGACAGTGACACAGGAGGGTATGACCCTTTTTAAAAAAACATACAATCTAAGAGGTGGGGGAAATATCACACAATAAGAGGGGGAAATTTAATGATGGGTGAGTACTTAGGGTTTAAGAGAAGAAGAGGAAGATGGGTAAGCATGGGTTTTGAGTGCTCTTTTAAATGAGCAGAAAGTAAGAGCAAGCCAAACAGGATGAGGAAGACCATTCCGAAGAGTTAGGGCAGCTTTAGAAAAGTCTTGTATCCGTGCATGTGATGTGGTTATGAGTGAGGAAGTCAGTAGTAGGTCAATGGAGGAGCGAAGAGAGGAGATAGGGGAGTATTTTTCTACCATGTCAGAAAGGTAAGTGGAGCAAGAGCTGTGGAGAAATTTAAAGGCAGAACACAGGAGCTTAAATTTGATTCTTATGTAAAATGGAAGCCAATAAAGAGAAATACAAAGAGAGACATCAATAGAAACGTGTTGGGAAGGATGGATAAGCCTGGCTTCAGCATACATATTAGATTGTAGAGTGGAGAGTAGGATACCAGAGAGGAGAATGTTATTGTAGTCCAGACACAATCAAACAGATGCCCATCACATCAAAGACAACTCTGCCCACTTGTGAAAAACATACCTGAGCAGTTGGAGTGCTTTGGTGGTTGCATTAAAGCTATACATAATTGAGAAAAGACATGGGATTCCATTGAAGTTCAACCAGGCCCTTAAATGACAGAAGTCTGGAATACCTGCCCTAAGGCCTCCTCCCCGTGTAATATTTACTAGGGTATATTAGTACCCCTAACAATTTCAAACAAAGCGCTGCACATAAAACACAGACCCTTTGAAAAAAAGGACTTTAATGAAATATTACTTTCCAATGTATTAAACTAATTTTTATTTTTGTCCCTAAATGTATGTCCATGTTAATTGTGTTGTCCTGCCAAATGAGTAAATCACATCCATCATGGCTCCATAAGATATTTACAAAATTACTAAATGAAATGATGTTGGAAACATTTACATAGGGATACCCACATAGCAAAAGTAAGGCACATTCCACAAAAACTGCACATAGCATAAGAACATCCGCCGCTGAATTGATTCTCAGGATGTGCAGCTTAACTCTATTGAGGATCACTACTAATGCTATTTAGGCTCTTTCCAGACTTGCTACCAAAAAACACATGGTTATCCTCTCCTAGACTCCCCTTTTCAACAACTATGAAGTGTTAGTGTTTACAACAGTGTTTGCCAATCATTTGTTATGGGCTATTAAACCCTTTTATGTAAAGTAAAAATGAATAATTTATTTTTTTAACAAAAAAAGGGAGGAATTTTCATCTATCTCAATATATCAACTGATTTTCTTCTGGAACAATCATTAGAGTATTGGGCTTGTCAACCTTTAGCACAATCATATAATAAACGTTAGTCCTTTCTGTTCAGTCTTTAATCATGTTTCTTCATTCCTTTTTCAAATATCAGTGGAATTGCATACTTATACTATGACATTGTTTTTATCAGATAAATAATTCCTTTGAATGCAATGCAGCTAACCAACAAAACCAATATTATCAACTTTTAATGAACGGAGTACATTGAGACCCAAGTCTGAACCGTAACTGTTTTTATTCATGTTCATGTCAAATTTGTGGAAACCATGTTCCTATAAGTTAAACGCCTTGTATTCTCCTAGGTATTATACAAGCAGTTTACTATATGTAGTACAGCAAACAATGTTTTTAGTTTAGTTGATCAACTATTTACATGCATAATTTTATCTATTTAGAGTTTGCTATTTAACTCTCCAAATTCCCAGAGGAAGCCTTTTTGGGCGAAACGCGTCAGAAAGGTGACTTATGTTTATACGTACATCAAAAAGTATACTATTAGCAATATAAGTTCAGCTGTCACCTTTAAATATTGTTTACCATTTATGACAACACTCATGTATAATTGGTGTATTTTATATATTTGGATTATGACTAAAGTAATTAATTGATTTTATCAGCTAACAATAGAGTGCCATTTAAAAAGCCTCCTTTCTTCTCTTTCCTTCCTTTTCAAAAAACCTATTACTAGATATAGGCTTTGCACAAGTCTAGTACACCCGGCTTTTGAATTTATGTTTCCCCTTATGGATTTTCCCTTTACCTCCCAAGTTAAAATATATACATAAGGCAAGAAACTGTTGAAATCCTGGACAATAGATCCACACACTTTTTTAGAACGAGAATTCTTGAACTATCTTTGCTGTGGCTTGACAAAAAAAAAACTTTTTGAAAAGCTGTTCTCGGAAGAAATGGTTCTTTAAAAATTACTTCATATAACCTATTTTCTAATCATTTGCCTATTTTCCGACATGACCATCTTTACATATAAATGACAGTATTACTTGTAATGATAAAACATCGACATGGTCAACTGGCAGATATTGCTTAGTTCAGAAAATAAATGCATATTCATGGGATCCATGCAACCTCTGAAAAACACACAGTCAATTGATCCTGGATATAAAATTGTTCCTACAAAATTGTCTTTGCATGATATTAATTATTATTTTACAGAGATAAGGTCAACACCAAGGATGTGCGCCCAGAACATTATTATGCATGCTCATGTAAAACATTTGAATTCACAGTTAAGGCTGACACAGATCCAATTCCACAAAAGCCTTGTGCAATACCCACCAGCCTGTTGTCAATATATGGGTGCCAAAACAATTGTGTGTATAGTAAACATAATTTTTCTACATAATGATCAGATCTTTTGATTTGCTTGCATAAGTTTTACAGCATTGCAAAAGTTTAAAACAATTGCAAATTGGTTTCTTAAGAATTGGAATGTGCACAACTGGTATTTCTTTTTTAACAAGTATACCAATAACAAAAAAACCAGTCACTACATATAAATATGTTAAAAATTATTTGCTCACCATACAGTCGTATTCATTATTGAGTCCATGTGGTCAAACGTGGTAAAGCTCCAGGATCCATTTAGGAATGCTCCCCGTACAATATGCTCTCTAAAAGGTAAGTGAATATCAACAGGTAACAAACAATATAATTCTGTTTTTGATATTTTTCATTGAGTTCCCAAAAAAGGGAAAATCCCTTCAATGGCAGAATAAAGCCCAATTATGTGGGTTCCAATCACCCAACAAGAAGTTACTGGGAGTTGGAAATTTCCTGTTCATAACTTCCAAATTGAATAAAATGTTCACCTTGAAGAAAAGCTTTTCAAAGTGTCATACCACCATGAGATGGTAATTAAGTTTTTTTTCATTGTGTGGTTTCTGGTAAATTGTATCCTTCACTAATTTCTTACATCACATCATGACTCCATTGGCAAACAGTGCTACCAAGACTCACTGGCATGACAAGCTAGTCTTATTCTCTCAGGATATAAGAATATTTTATCATATTAATTAAAACCACTATTAATATTGTGATGATTTTAGAATCTCTGCAGAAGATTCAATCTACCAATCTTAAGATTTGATCTTCAGAGCTTCAATCTGGTAAGAGAAGCTGACCTGGGATATCATATTGTGAAATCTTGTTGGTAGAATGTCTGAGGAATGTAGAAGTCATACAGCCTGCTTAACTTCTAACTTTATTTGAAACAAATATTTTGTTTGATTGTTATTTAAAACTTTTAGAAACACACAGACTAGTATTTTGCTCTTATCTAGAGGATTGTTGTCAGGAGATACCTTACCTTAGGAAAATATTATTCCATATTGGTGGACTTCATTCTGAATACCACTGTTTATTAAAGGTGAGCATTATCTTTTTAAACTATTTCATTAAAATCTATAATTTGTTATTGGTATAGTTGCTTATTCTACTTTTCAATCTGTTATTTCTAGACCTATTAACCAATTTACAAAAAGAAAGTCTACAAAATAAGCATTGATAAAATCACACTTACCAAACTGATTGTTATGACACTTCTGAAGAGAGGAGGATTGAGTCTGGGCTTTTTATTGCTTTAAAGTGCTCATTATCAATTTTTTTATAATTAATATAAAAATCTAAATATAAAAAAATAATCACACTGTTGTTGTGGTTGATTTTCTCAGTATAGTTTTTTGTGGTTTTGGCGCAGTTGGCGGCGGCTGGCTTCCAGGTTTTGAAGGAGGATGGCAGACACCGCTAGTAATGCCTAATCCACCATTTTCCACAGGATATGATGGTTTTGATGGTAAAGGACAATGATGAGGAAGTTTTGCTGCTAAGTGGACTGACTCCCCATGAAGATGGACCTCTCTGTTTTTCATTTCAGATCGAGCATCACAGTCTGGACAGTAGCCATGATATAGGACATTTTCACTAAAGCGTACCCGTTCTCTTGTTGTAGCCTGAGAACAACGGTCCTTTTCTGGTCTGTGTGTTAATGGCTGTCCTGTCATTTTATCCACTTTCATATTATGAATTGCACATACATCACCATTAGGAAGTGTGGCAGGTCCCCCAGGAATTCCACCATTTCTAAGTAATCCTCCATTTTTCCGAATAGTGTTGGTGGAGTTAATTAACCTTTGAGTTTCTTCAAATTTCACTGGTGTTAACCGTGGAGGTGGTGGTGGTGGATTGGGCTTCCTAAGTACTGTCAGGACAGCTGACGGATGTGCAGGTGGATTTATTAAAGGTGCATTGGCCCGAACTTTAACCTTGTCTATGCTAGAAGCTGTTGTGCTACTTGAGCTGCTGTTCAACGTGTCTGTTTTGGAGCTGTCTGTCATCTCATCTTCCAGCTGTAGATCTGAAGTTAAAGTATCAATCTGGTCAACCACCTGTGGAACAACAAACATAAATGTAATTAACATTTTAAAACATCAACAAATAAGTTAAAACTGAAGATATAGAATGCTCCTAATCCTATCTGCAATGCACAGACATTTGTGAACAGAAAAATAGATCTGAGAGACATTTGTTTACGGATATGTTATCACCACATCTCAGTACTTTCTGTAATAAGTATTTATTTTTAGACTATACAAGGTTATGCTGTTCTTTATTTTGTCTTTATAAGACTAGATCATTTTGACTATGACTGTTTTTATAATAAAAAAAAATATGGAATTCTATTGTTCCAAAATATTTGCAGGCCAAAGCAACATGTTCATTAAACTCCATACCGCTCACTCTGTTTATACTTACAACCTCTTAGCACAGAGGCCTGCAAACTTTTTTGGCCACTAGGCCATTTATGGGGTGGGCAGGAGCACACTAGGCCGGACTCTCTGAATCCCGCCCTAAATGCTCCAACCCACACTAGGAACCCCCCCCCCCCGAAGGGAAATTCCCCTCCTCTGAATGCCTTGTGGAGGAGATGGATTTCCCTTTAGGGGGCATTCCCTATTTACTGAGGTGGTGGAAGTGTTTACGCCAGCCGCAGTAAATAGGGAAGGGAGCCACAGCAGGAGGAGGCTCAAGAGCCACGTGCGACTCCAGAGCTTCAACAGCTCCGGCTCTGGTAGTTTGTTGTGGCGTAATCCCAGACAGCAATCCACGGCTCCGAAGGCGCGCATTGCCGGCCGGCATTAGGCTTGATCGGTCAGGGGTCGATACGCCAGAACAAACTATTGGCTAGGTCATATCTGGCCTAAAGGCCAGAACTTGCGGACCTCTGTCCTAGCACTTTGTAACAATGGCTACTTATATTTATCTTTCTAGCTACTAAGCAGGTCGTTGTGAAAGCCTGTAAGTCTACTCAAATTTCATCTTAAATGAAAACCAGATTAGATAACCTTATGGTGAATGAGATATTCACCACTTTCTTGTCTGATACTAATGAGAAGTTTCTGGCAATTTGATGCTCTTGAAATATTTATAAACACCCTGATATTCCTTTATCCTTTCATGGCTTATAAGGAGAGGTGTCTGGGCCTATGCCACATCTTCTGGCTCCCAAGATCCCCCTCTTATCATATATCACCTTTGCATTGCACATACACTGACCTGCCCATTTACTTACACTTTTTTTAATATTCACTAAGAATAACTTTATGCATATATGTTTGTGAAATTTTTTTTCATGGCTGTTTGTTTCAGATCAAATAATATGAGCCCCATTTTATATGTTTTATAGTTTAATATCCCAAAAGTACTCTCACTTTCAATGGTGTTATTTATTGTTCGGTTATAATTCACTTTGCTTATGATCTTTCATATACTTTACATATTACAAAATCAGACTATTACATAATCTGCCTATACTTACTTAAACTGTAGTGGAGAAGGCAGTCAAAGCTAGCATTTACATCAATTTGCTTGGACACAGATGCAACTTTTTTCCAAAGTGTTCCTTGTCCAGCAGGCAACTATACGGCTTGCATTACTAAAGATAAGTTTGTGGAAAGGATAAGAGTCTTTCCTTTACCCCTTCCCAGACCAGGACAATGCCTGACAGACCTACATAACCTCCTTAGACCTCATTAGATTGCATTACTCGAATTAGGCTACGTACACACGTGCAATTATTATCGTTGTAAACGAACGACTAACGACTGATCGTCTGATAATCGTTAACAAAAAAAGTTCACAATGACTGACCAACAACGCAGACAAACGAGGATTGTCGCTGGAAACTAACAATCATCCCAGCAGATCTGATTGAACGAGGATCGTTCACTATCTATTGTGTACAGTCGTTCAGTGATCGTGCATGTTTCTGCAGAGTACACTTTCTCCTTGTCTCTCCATGTCACTTCCTGCATCGTTCAAATGATCGTATCTAGCGCATGTACACTATTGGTGGATTGTATTTGAATGATGGTATTGTTACAACATGTACAGAATTATGCACTATACGATCATTCAAAATAATCATGCATAATCGTTAGTTTTCTAACAATAATTATTGCAAGTGTCTACATAGCTTAACTTCTACTTTCTCCAGCTGAAACTGCCTCCTGTTATGACTGCACTCTGTCTTTGGATCTGATTATTAAAGATCTCCAAGACTGGAGAGGATACACTTTCATAATTGAATCTCGGTGACTCAGAATACTTGATAGATAAATACGCCCGTCTGCTTCTTCAATGACTTTCTAATCGCTTCCTTACCCATAACTTTTTCCCACAGCTCCAAGATTTCTGTACAGTTGCCCCCATATTCCACCCATGGAACCACCTCTATGTTATATGAGGCTTGCCTCTACATTCATTATGTTTAAACAAACCCTTAACCATTAAAACCTCCATTTCCTCCAACTGTATGTATACTATGCTCCCCCACAGTCTTGGGTAGGTTCCTGTTCTCCTTCTGTGTCATTGATTATTCTTTTTAAATATGCAGGCTTGTTATCTCAAACACCCATTTATTATAGATCACTGCATATTATGTTTATACTTTGTAAATAAAGTTCATAAAAATAATATTAGTGTTCACTCTTCCAGAAGGTCAATGCTCCATACATACAAGTGCACACAGAGGAACCAAGTGCTTCTTTATAATTTATAGAAAGTATAGATTTAATTTATATAAAGTATAGATATGCTACAGCATAGAGGTAATCCAAAGAAATAGTTTTTTTATTATTATTATTATTATTATTATTACAGAAATTCTATTTTTACATAAATAACTTGCGAAATTGGTTGTAGGTTAACAATATACACAAAAAAGGTGTATTTACTGATGAACTTCTTATTTTTAACCCAATATTAGGATTCCTAACCCATAATGTGGTAATATTTTACATTTTATATAATCCCATTAATAAACTGTTACGCCAACCCTTTGCAAAATGCTTTTACAGTCTCAAAAATTCTACTTCTAATAATCTGGTAATATCTGTAAGGTGATACACATCCTCTTTATTGACTCAGGTATGAGTGCAATTTGTATCCTAGATATTCTGTCAGAAAGCCCTACACACTTATAATGCATGTTATCTTCTCAAATCCTTGTGCAAAGTTCTTCCACGTCAATCTCTTGTATTTTTATTAAATTACCAAGGAAATTAAACATTCCTTTATATCCCAGTACCTGACATTTTCCTTACCATTTACTCAATACAGTATCAACCAAATACTTATATTCTTAGTAATTTGCATTCCAGATTTCACCTAGGTAAGTCTATACATTGTCAAAGATCGTATTCATCTCTAGTAGTGTTTGTAACCAATGTAACTTGCTCAATTTTACTTTGTATTATAAATCTGCAACTAGCATTCTTTATATATCAGGCAACAAATTTTAAAATAAAGTTCTATATGCTATTGGGGCTATATGCTAGTCTGTATAGATAAGAAATCAAATTGTCTCCCTGAAAACAAACCTATGCTGGCCGTTCACAAGTGCCATTCTTGTTTTATGAAGAAGGGATGACAAGCAGCACCGCACTGTCATCTCTCCCCCATAATAATACACAGGGTCATTCCCACTCAGGCATTCATCATTCTGTCATTGAAAATCGGTGTTGGGGGACAGCTGTTTTCATGCCTGGTGGGCGTGAGGAGGAGGTTTTGGGCCTAAAGTGTCTATTGCAGGTAGAATGCGACAGTGACAAGAGTACCTTTTCATCCCTTCATATAAGGTGATTGCTAGTATGAATGTAGGGCAAAACTCCTCATGTCATGTGATTATCAGGTTGAACCTATGCAGCAATCCCTCATTTAGACTTTATCTTTTGACTACAAGTGTATAAGGATCATGTTACCTGGTTGTGGAAGACATTTTTTTACTCAGACAATTTATTTTTGTAATTGAGATTTTTCAGTACAGTATGTTTCTCCAATGAACAATGGATTTATTCTGATGCATGACTTAAACCGAACAGCCCTATCCTAAAACTGGTAAATTATCTTACAATGTTAACTAATGTTTAACACAAATTATGATGCAATAGAAACATAACTTGTGATTTGGAATCCCAAATTCTATTGGAGCATTTTAGTAGGAACATATTTTTGTATGTCCGAGTAATGACATTTAAAGGTCCAACAGAAAACAACCCTTTAAGATTTACTGAGAATAAAGTTAAATTTGTCATCCTAAGACTGCTTTTAGACTTTTATTCAAAGTTTCTGCAATAGCTTGAATGCATATAGACTACTTTAAAATAAAGCCCATTATAGAAAATTGCACTGACTACACGGTACATATGAGCATGAGTACTATAAAAGCAAAAAGCAGTTAAAACACTGGAAAAATGGTGCCATTTGGTGAAATTTGAATTGGGGTATCAAAAAATATACTACTTTATTATTCACCAATACTAAAGGCATATGCTGGCTTTTACTTTTTTGATTTTTTTTTTCAAATGTAGTAATGTTAGTTTTGCAATACATGATACATACGTACTTGCCTGTTTGAAAACTCATTCAAAAGTACAATGAGCTGGGGGCACACACAATGGAACAAGGACGGGTGAATTCATTTAAAACAGTGGTCCCCAACTTTTTGCAGGTACAAAATGCACGGACTCTGGACGCACATGTGTGGGGAGCTGTGTGTGACTCAAAGGGGAGAAACCTGCCCCCAGAGTGACGCCATGATGTCAGAACCTGCCCACTCTTCCATCGCAGGTCTGAGCCTGTGATGGGTAAATGGGCAGGTTGTGCCTGAAATGTCTCTGGTAGACTCTCCACAGCTCTGGCCGGTGCCCCCTTTAAGCAAGGGCCTTTTCCTGACCCTGCTGTGTCACTGGTCAGATAGCCACAGCCCACTAGAGGGGCGCAGACTGGGGGTTGGGGACCTCTGATTTAAAACATTAGAATTAGGCAGGTAAGCTGTTTTTTTTTTTACAGAAGGGTTATTTGTCTGTCCCTTCTGCAATAAATGTCCTGCCTGAATACAATTTTTGAACTTTTTGTTTTAAGTTCCACATTAAGTTCCAATATGATATTTATTGGAGTATGTATGATAAATAAATAGTGAAGTCCTACATCTCTTTTATTAGGAACTGGAGTAACATCCCCTCAAGTACAAATCAGACAAGTCTGCCCTAAAAGTTGATACATCAGGACCAATGTAAGGTTAATACAGACAACATTTTTCAATTTTGATAATGCTTGATAAGTTTTTTTTATAATTTTGCTTATAAAACATAGTAATCTGTATGCTTACCTCCTTGAAAAATAAAAGCAGAAAATTCTTAGTATTATGCCTACAAATTTTTGTATAAACTAGATATAAACTCCAACCAAAGGAACTTGATTGAAGGATACAATATAGGGAATAAATCTGATTGTGAGGTGATCAGTATAAAGTAATGTGGCCCTAGACAGCCAGTTTATCACCATTATTCATTCATTATTGTACTTTGTAAATCAGATGATCAGATTTCCATTTTATCTGCTTCCAAGAACTGAAAAAAAAATTTATCATGTCTTTTTCAAATTGATAATTGTGCTTCATATAATCACATGATGTGTTCTGGTATGGGAAGCAATTTAGGGAATATCTAACCAAAAATTATAGCAGAATATAGCCCAACATTTAACTTGAAGTTTAATGCAGACATCTGAGACAGTCAACCAATCCAAAAGCAGAGAATGTTATTTTGGGGAGCATTCTGTCACTCCATGAGCCGCATAGGGCCCAGTCTGGTCTTTACAGCATTCAAACACAGAGCAGAGTTGAGTCCAACTGCATGCAAGCTTTGTTCAGCTTTATTTAAAAGTTTGGAAGTGAATAAAACTGATAATGTGAAAGGGGTAACAAAACAACAATTCTGCAGAATTTGACCATTACCAGTACCATTAAAGGACCTTGACTAGTCTTTGGTTGATCAGATCAAGAAGTTGGTGGGGGATGAAATCTCTATCATTTCCTACTAAACTGTGATCCTTAATATAAGTAAAATACATCTTTCATACTGTTATTTTTACATAAAAATACATTGAAATTGCAGCTAGTCCAGCCAATAGACACATTATACTGAAGAATGACTTCCTCTTGAATGGCTTTTCTTTGAGGGAAACAAATGATATAGCATAGCAGCACTCCTATGGCTGATAGATTTCTCATTTGAAAGTTATTGCTTGGTAATGACGTGCAAGCACTTGTCCATTTTTCATGATAATTTGGCTATTGTGTGACGCCGTTCTACTGTAGTCACTGAAAGATATTTTATTTTAATTTGGCAGTGCAAGCAATACTGAGCCATAAGACTATGTGCAAAACAAGTTATCTTTTACTGAGCATTTCTAGAATAATAACATGAAAATGAAGCCTACTATAGTGCACACTATAAAAGTACTATGTTATTCATTTTTTCCAATGCTTTTAAAAATGTTTAAACCACACAGACCTTGCACAGAAATTCAACCTGCTTTTCTCATTTTTCCAGTTTTTTTCATAATAAAATACAGTGTAAGTAGAATTTATGACTCTATCGGAGTTCAGAACACCAAATGCAAGCGATGTGATAAAGGTCATTACTATGGTAAGTATCCTTTCTAGTTCTTTGCTACCTTTGTTCTTTTACCATTCAAATGCATTTTTGCTTGAATAGCAAATAAGGTTTCAATAACTATTTAAAATCAATGCATATATTTAAATGAGAAACTTGACTAAAGAGAGTTGTGTTTGACCTATTTATCCTGCAGTTCAAACACTTCTCAATAGGATTTGCTGCCATCCAAGAAATTCAGCACAAGGCAGAGCAGCTCAAACACAACCACTGAACTGCCAGGTGCTTTGTTCAATGGAAGTCAGCGTGATTTGATGACCTATGTTAAATGCAGAATATCATCGTCTATGGACAATAACCCTAATATGTTGTTCAACAAGTGACCCACAGCCATACAGCTATGAAAAAAAGAGAACTAGGTAAGTAAAAAGATATAAACAACATACATCTGATTTCCGTAATGTTACCCCTCAAATGAAAGCCAAAACCTTAGGCAGCTGAATAGAGAATTGCATATGGATCCAAATACCAATAAGCACTGAATAGACCCTGATCACAGCATGGAAAAAGATAATTCAGGTTGAAGGTAGAAGTAAACCAGGTGCCAGTGTACAAAAATCCTTAATAAGAGAACCAGTGTCTTCTATTCTAAAATAAGTATTGTGTTTTGACTATTTTGTAGAAAATGACATCTCTGTTTAAACTCTTTTATTAATTGTATTCTGACATAACATATTATATCTCATAATGTTTGTCTTTTATCTAACTTCCCACTCATGCCTACTTTAAAGTTACTCAAACTTCATTACCAATCACTTCTACTTTTCCTCTCTAAACTTCCATTTCTGAAACTCGTAATTTTTCCTTTCCCTTTAGGAATCCTGCAAAAAAAATTGGTTTTGCTCCTTTAATAGCTTTTTGGATGAAAATTTTAACTAACATTTATACTGTGTGCCTTGTAGAACAAGAACATATGCAGTACTGCAGTTGTATCTACTGTCCATGCCTTTGACGTCATAATGATGCAAGGTGGGTGCTCATAATCATAATATTATAACCATGTGCTCCAGAATTGATGTTTGATACATTTTAACTACTCATCATTATTTTTTGGTAAATACAGAATTTCCTTTTAGCCAATTTCAAATCAAACCAAGTCAAGCAGCCCAAGTAATTATTTGGAATGAAAAAATATAGGGAAAGTGACAAATACCTGTCTATATCTAAAGTAAAAAGTATTTTTGGTCAGTCTTTTAAAAAGTTTTTTATTTGCCTATATAAAGGAAATGGTATTTTAATTATATGAGCTGTAAATCATATTAGTATAGTGTCAATGTAACATGAGTGCCAATTTTAATATACAGTAAGTATAAGAATCTAATTATTACTTTGTGTTACCATAAAGTTAATGAAGTGTTATAGGGTAGAGCTCGTAGATGTGATCTAATCAGCTATCTGTACAAAACAATTTAGATAATGTGCTTATAAATTATCAACTATGAATTCAGCTATCAATACTCTGATTTGTTTAGGATTCAAAACCAAATGAAATGACCTTCCATACCCTTCATAGTAATATGTCTACTACAATGAAAGAGGTACACATTACAATTATTTCTTAAATCAATGCATGCTGTGGATGATTTCCATTATGGTCTGTTTTAATGAAAACGTATATTACTGATATATATCATACACTGCCATACTATTTAGATTTTAATATCTGTAACATGCTATGACAGCAAAATGCCTTAACCATATTCCTCTACTATTCTTTGGAGCTTAGCCTTACTATGTGACAACTGTAAAACAATTCTGTTGAGATCACCCAGCTGTTTACTTATTTAAATGTACTCTCTCAATGTGACAAACGAACATACCAAAAAAGATGATAAGGGCAATGTAATGCTTTGCTTATGGTAATTTTTGTGTATGTATTTCAAAATTTAATAAATATTTTCAGTAAAATATGGCAGCTAATGCTCCCTTAGCCCATTTCAAAGCATATCACTTACAGCAGAAAAGGTCAATGTTGGCATTAGCTAACATTATTAGTCTCATAATAGGAAATACACATCCACATTCCATAGAACATGCCATTAGTGATAATGTTAATGGTATTGTTTTAGCAAAGAGTAAAATTAATCAGGTATAATGCCAAGAAGCATTACAATTGTGCTAAAGTCAGAAAGTTCACCAAACTGACCTTGGATAACAGACTTTCAGAAGCAGCCCCGTCTCAGAATCAGCATTGTATGGTTTTGAGGACTCCTTGGGCTCAGATTCTGGCTTCTCAGATAGATTGTGGTGAACCCTACGTGGAACCCATTCCCTAAGTAACCAGTCAAATCTATTTTTCCCTTGGGAGGCTAGCTCCATCTATCAACAATAAACACCACAACTGAAACCTTACTTTCATGCACCCAAATGTAAGAAGCAAAATAGGGTGAAAAATGATGAAAATATTATTTTGCTTATCTTTAAAGAAAGTTCCATGGTGGGATTAAGTAACCACAAAGCTTTCGGCTTTTCCCATTGTACATACAATACTCCAAAAGGTATTCATGATTGAAACATGTGAAATACAGAGTGCGAGGAAATCTCAAATTCTAATAACAAAGATATTACATATAATTGTTACATATGCTATATTGTTACCATATAATGGTAAATTAAAATTGATCTTTCTATTTCAATGGTATAATGTTTTTCATGCAATATGGAAAACCAGTTGTACGTGGTTTGTGCAAAGCATAAGCCAGAGACTTAATTTCCTGCTTGTGTTATTCTCCTCAGAGCTACAAATAAAATTAAAGGCATTCCTTGCAAAAAAGGGAACAAAGAAATTTTAAGGCTAAAAGGATACAGGTGATGCTCATGTTAATTTTTCAACATTTACATTGTCCAGGTGATGAAAATCAGGAAGCAAATCCTTCCATATGGTACTCAGTTTGAAAAAAAGACATGATAACTTGAATATTACTTTCTTCAGGACCGGAGAATGTACAGCTCTGCTATAAAGTTTCCTAAAATCATTGCAAAATTTAGCTAAATAGATTTTTTTTTCATACTATAGCTACAGTTTTCACTAGATTGTCTGTAGACATCACCTTTTCTTTATCCAAGTACTGCATCCTTCAGATGTACTACTGAGTACTAGAGATGGTGATTGTGGTGCATGAAGAATGCAGTGTTGAACCTAGAAATTTTTTTAAGCTGAGTGGGAAGAAATTGTAGACGGGTGACAGACCCTGTAATGCGATCCAACTCTTCAGTAACCACCCAAAAACAGCAGGTGGTTATTGAAAAGTGCCGGGTGGTGCGCCCAGCTAAAAAGATCTGAGGAGAACACTGGGATGGTTTTGGATTACATATTTGTTCACTCATTGTTGCAGGAGGTATTCTACTATCACTTGCTGTCTTTCATCTACTGCGACCATGAGAACCAGAACTTCTGTTCCTTAGGTCAAGCTTGTAGTCATATATATATATATATATATATATATATATATATATATGAGGTCTGTAGTAAAACACTGGCTTTTAATGTTCCTTTTTTGCTTATTTGAGTTGAGTTTCCTCTGGATGCACCAAAGGATTGTGGCCATTCTACTGCACTTGCACCAAGAGAGTATTGGAGTATGCCCATAATACATTTGCTTAATTTGCTCTAAAAATTCAGTGATCTACTGAAAGTATTTAACTTATGAAAGTTTGTCCTAGTTAGTTCTACTTTAACTCAAAGAACCATTTTATAAAAGGTCAAAAATGATAATTTGCTTTTTAAAATGTAATATAACAAATGAAAAATAATTTCCTATTTGTTTTAAATCTCTGGGAAATGTTTTCATTAATTTTACCATGCAAGTAAAAAAAATTCTGAAAAATAAATGTATAACATATGCTCTACCTTTTTGCAGATAATATACACTGTGCTATACCTGTCAAAGGAACGATAAAGACGATAAAACGACGATAAAATTTCCCTAATTTGTATATTTTTTTCATTTTTTTTTTATTTGCCATCTTTTGCCTTGTATCATCCAACTGTCCTCTTTTTATATTTCTACAACGCACTTCGACATTGGAGCTTTCTTGTACTTTGCCTCAAACGGCATGTTCATAAGAGATTCACTAACCTTGCTTCCCAACATATTCTCTAGGGTTTCTCAACTAGAATCAAAGCACTCAGACATTAATAGCTATCTGCAGAATTTTAACACAGCAAGGTAATAACTATTCATCCACATTATACAAAGTAACAATACCAAGATGAATCACTTAAGTACTTTAATGCCACATACTAAGACATTTTGGTATTTTATTTATGTGAAGCCTAGCATACTTTTGTTATTTCCTAAAAGCTGCATGAATCACAGTAATGTTTAAATATCTATCAAATGTAATATTCAAAATATTTTTTGTCTCTTTGCTACACATGAGCTATTCTGCCAAAGATCAATGTGCAAAATGCAGTGACTCATAGAAGGTATGCTTTAGCATCTAATCACATAACACATACTTAATACATAATTGTTGTTTTGGCAAATTATGTTTAATCACATCAAAGAAAATACGCCATTGTCACATCTAGTCAAAAAGCTTGCAGTCAAACAGGATTGATTGGAGCTATTACAACTGGACAAATATAAATCAAAATTTGGATGAGGCAAGCTGGTATACACATGCACTTTACTTTTTGATAACAGTGGTTAGACTAGGGTTCTTTTAATGTTATATAAAAGTTAAATAAGTACCATAAATACTCAAATATCAATATATATATATATATATATATATATATATATATATATATATATATATTTTAAATATACTTATATATAAAATGTATAATTTATAATGGGTCATTTACTCTTAAATGACCTTTTATGGATTATTGTTGACCACTATTAGATGCTCTGTACTCATTTAAAGCTTCACAAACAGCTTGGGTTTGACAGCTCTGATCTGTCAAACCAGAAATAAGTGCAGTTCCAGGACATGCCATTAGGGGTCACCCCAGTATAAACCAAAATTCTTTTCTAATGTCATTTTGAGAGTAAGAACATCTTGGTTTAAATTCAAATATATACGGAAGTATTAAGCTCCCAAAAAAATAATAAGTACACAGAGAAGACCCACACCCTCTTGATTAAAAAAGGGATTCTATTTTTCTTTTTGGTAAATGCAGAGAAAAATGTCCTTATACTATTAAAACAGGTGATAAACCTTAACGGTCAGCCAATGAAGGAGATAAGATAATTCTTCAGTAACATACATTTTATTCTTTGTTCTTGAAAATATAAACAGAAGTATACATAGACTTTATTTTCCTCTGCACAGCAGGTGTCTAGCCTTGCCTTGAATGGGCAATATGCCCAGAATGCTCTTGTTTAAATTGTAGTGCCACTATGGTGTCCTTACAGCTAAGCTCTTAGATATAAATATAAATCACTGAGGACGCATACGTTATAACAAAAGGCCAACTGCTTGGCATACATTACAATCATACCCAGATTTATAGCTAATACCCTTAAATCATTGCAATCATTGTGTTAGAATGTGAAAACAAGAACGTTCATAGCCACATTCATATATCATTAGGAAGGGTAATAGTAATTGACCAAGAAATGTTTTTTAGCACAATGCATCTGCAAATAATCAGATTTGGATTGATTTGGTAACTGTAAGGAACATCTTAGTATAACTTTTAGTTTTAGGTCAGGTTTTCTTTATGAAAGGAGAGTGATCCTGCCTAACGGGTAAAAGTGTTCCAGGATCACAACAAAAGAAATAAAGTATCCATTATATATATTAGTATATATTGCCAAAAGTTTAATTGTTGCTTTCAGTAACTGAGCTGCTATTCACCACAATTACAGTTTCATGTAAACATCCGCACATAGTTACATCAAATTCATTAGGATTGGGAAAAACAGAAACTTTTTGAAGCTACACATCCAATATCTATATATTTTTGTCTTTTTACAAACATTTTATCATAAATAAATATACAATATGAATAAAAACTGTTAAAACAAGCATATGACATTATAGTATAATCTCCACATAATGTTATCAGCAGTTAGGTACCACTTAAAAAGAAAAAAAGGAAGAGCCTGATAAAAGAGCAAGGTGAATTATATGTTCATCTTTTGGTTTATTGTTTAATTATTGTTTTTCAATTGCTCCTGAAAGTTATCAAATCTACAAAAATTGTGTAAACCACAAAGATTCTGGAAAATTATTTTATAACTTGCATATTTTGAACTAACCAGATAGAGTCAAATCTGTCAGTATGCTATGTCAGTACGCTATATCAAATCTGTCAGTACACTATAAGAAAACAGTAATCAAGCAACCTTAATTACTATTAGCGTTCAATATATGACAGAAAAATAATTGACCAAACTCAGCTGCGCCCTATAAAATTACTGTGGAGCACCACAATTTTAGTTCAGTAAGCTCTGCCAAACAATAGGTGTTTTCTGTGCTCACTGGCTTAGTAACCCTTATAGGGATTCATGTATGTATGGCTGGTGTTACTAGCTTAACCTACATATTACATTCTTTACAAAGCACAATCTACAGAATCACTATTTATAAATATTAGTCCTGGGACCTTAATATATGTCATGTGCCAGAACTGTCAAATACCTTTATTTGTTCTTGTTTAGGTTTTATTTTAAAATATAGAAAGAAGAATAGACAGAGGCAGTATACAGTATGTGCACACAGACAAAAGGAAAATATGTTTGTGCTGGTGCTTTTTCCTTTTTTCAGTTTCCAACTTGACACTATAGTCTTGGAGTTCAAAATAGATGTTCACTGATGTATTGTTAGAGGCATCAAGTGTTGTTTGATACCTCATGATGCCTTTTATAATGCCACATGCTGTGCTCAGTCTAAAAGTAGAAATAAAAGAGCTGCTAACTACCAAGGGCCTTGCAGGGATAAGTACAGTACTTTCAAGTCTCATACTGATACTGCATCTATCTATCTATCTATCTATCTATCTATCTATCTATCTATCTATCTATCTATCTAATAGGTAATTAAAGAAACTTTTTTAAATGTTTGGTATTTTAGAAGACAAATGCATTAATTTTTTAGTATTTATTCATTATTTTTCCTGTTTTTGTTTAGGTAATTACCACTTGTGATTAAAACTTTAGAACTTCTTTTTATACAAATTGTCTGGTGATAATGAATAATAAATTTGCCATACTATATTTATTTCAATTTTAAACATATATTTAGAAGAATAGTCAATTTAGGATAACATAAAAGAACAGGAGGAAAACAACATACAGAGTAAAGTATAACTGGATGGAATTGTAATAAAGTAATAACTATGTGTTGGTGTAAGATTCATAAAATGTTGTAAGTGTTCTCCTGGGTTTCCTGATCCAGACCTATCTAATAACAGACAGAGTGAAAACCTCTGTCTGTTATTCACTAGTGCAGGGCTGTTCAATTTCTACCCCTGCAGGTTAAGATCCACTCACATTTTTAGTATTTTTCTGCAAGTTTCTTTGTCAGATAAATGTTTGTTTAGTGCCACCTGTATTGCTAAGCAAAACCAATGCTATTTCAGTTTGAAGAGAATTTGCCAATCACATAATGTGCCAGTAATAGTAACACCTATGTTTTTTTTCTTTTATATTCAAACGCCTGCATATTTATTTTTTAATGAAGATAGTTCTAGAATCCACTGTAGAAGAAAAAAAGTACATGACCTGATCTTATGTACATTTACTAACAATTTTTGTCCTCTTCAATGAACTAAAATAGACCCAAAATCCAAATGCTTAGGTGTGAAGAAAAGAACAACTCTTGCTGAAGTTACAAGCAAAGCATGCCAAGCCAAGCACAGATAATGCTATTTCATGAACTGAAATAAATGTCTTTGGCAGAGCAGCCCAGAGGTAAATCATTGATTAAGTTGTACTGAACTGAATGACAGAAGAGTATAAGAACAGTGCAGATTTGTATAAAAGAGGAAAAGTCTCACATGCAGAAATTGTAGTGCAATTCATACTCATTGAAATTCACCAGATAAGACTTTCAGACCAAAAAAAAAATGACCTGATTGTTAAGAGTGATATCATCTCATATGTGTCTTTTGTGGAAAAATAAGCAGTTTTTGCATTTGTACTAAGTGTGTTGGGAGTCAGAGATTTCAGGTGTCAGGTCTAATGTGAATTTTAAAAGTGTAGTATGGCCAGTACTTCACATACAAAACCCCAACCCTAGCTTATCTTTGCAGAAATAATAAAACTAGATTCAAATGTTTTGAATGTCCGCATTATTCTATGACCACATGATAAGCAGGCCCCTAGTTTTCCCTTTTTTTGACTTTGTAGTGGGAGGACCCTTCCTTGGGAATCCACACCACTGTATGGAGTTTTTGAAAACCACAGGTTTTTGAAAACTTCAGTGGAGGCTTGGCACATCACAACAATTGGTAGTGATAATATCATATTTTGAACCAGCACCACATATACATGTGTTCTCTATACTCTGAGGAAGCCTTTATAGGTGAAACACGTCGGGTAATAAAGAGACAAATTACCATTTTGTGCATGTGATGATACCTTATATGTTTACAAAAATATGGAAACTATATGTATGTTTGTAATAGGAGCACTACATCTAGAGTGTAACCTAGCATAGTAGATCTCTGTTAAAATTAGGCTTTTCTTTATTAGTGGATGTTACCTTTTATTTTATGAATAAATTAGTTATATTTTAAAAAAAACATACTGCCAAAAAAAGCCTGCTTTCTCTTTCCCTTTCACATATTCTCAGAGTATATATTCACTTTGATAAGGGAACAGCCCTTTCCTCTATCTTCTGTCTGTTCTAACATCCCCAAAGGTTTCCCTTTACATATGTTAGTTTGCCATTATTTTAACATCTGACTGACTAGGATCCATACTGTTTAGGTCTATATAAATATTAATGTTTATATATAGATATATATATATAAATATATATATATCTGCCACTACAGGTTCATTAAATATAAACAGGTTCAGCATCTCTGTTCTTCAGCTAATATGCAGCCTCAAAACTGGAAAATGGCTGACAGTTGACAGTATAAAAGGACTCCCTTTGAAGTATCACATATCCAAATGAAAATTATCAACTTTTAACAGTTGCACAACTAGGTGCTGTAGCTTATGGTTATGTAAAACAGAATGTAAAAAACTGCATGCAGCTGTATAGAGACCTAAAAATTAAAGAGGAAGAAAACCCAAAACTCAACCAAAATAAAAAAAATCACACTTACCTTCAATCCCGCAGATCAGACTGTCCAGTATTTGTCTTCAGCCCGGCGCAGAGTGAGTACCAGGCACCGCCATCTTCTCCTCTCTACTTCCCCTACGTCACCCGGTCTTGCACTGTACATGCGTGGAATCGGGGGACATAGATTGGGAAAAAACTTGCCGATCCCACTGTGCATGCATGAGATTAGCAAGTTTTTTCCCCATTGATGAAAGGGCTCCTTCAGGAGCAGCAAAGAGCCTCCCAGAATGATTGACGATTGCTGCACTTTTTTTTTTTTTTTTTTTTTTAAGGGTGTTGCACTTTCAAAAAGCACAAACAAACAAAATTTTCACTTTAAATAAAAGGGTTGTCTACCCTCTTAAGTAAAGCAAAATTATGACTTTAGGTACTCTTTAAGTAGCAGCACTTGGATTCTGCTGAATTTTGTTGCACAAAAACATATCAGAAAATACTGTAGAACAATGAAATGCACAGCCTTAAGAAAAACGTAAGGGGACATGAATGAAACCTTTTCATACACTGAAAGTATAAGAAGGTTCAGGAAGGCAGTAGCTTAAATATGAAGCTGAGATCAGGAACATGGAGCATGACCTCAAACCAGCAGGAGGAACTTTCAAGATGAACATTAGAAAGTGTTGTACTGAAAGCAAAGTGAATGGAACAAGCCTCCAGCAGAGGTAGTTAACTTCCAGCAGAGGTAGTTACCTTTCGGAGGGGGTAAACAATAGTGAAAAGGTTTAAAAAGTAAAGGTAAAAAATGGTTATGGTAATTTTTGATCTATATTTAGACTACTATTATTCTTCTATGTTGCAAGTTCATCTATTTCCTTAAGACATTACTTTTTTTTGTTTGGAAAATATGTGATGTAGATCTTAAAAAATCTCAGAACCCCCCTCTGCCAGATTCCCTCCCTCTCACCAACAATGGGAATGATACCTTTAAAAAAAATATCTGAAACAAGGTTTAATTTTTTATGTTTCAAAAAGCACACAACTCATCTGAACCAGAGAAAGGTGACTAATAATCTACACATTCCGAATAGAGAATAAGGAAAAAAACAGCAAGAGGACCAAGATCTAGCTCTTTACGTTAAACCTAAAGAGTGATATCCTCCGATGTAGTTACATTGGGGCCACATCAAAATAGATAGGTACATTCCTAAAATAAAACAAGTTGACATAGTTGCAGATCAGGAAATGACATGCTCTATGCTAAATAGTGCAGAGTAGGTGCTCAAAAGTCTTAACATTTAATAGATTTCAACAAATTCCTTTTTAAAGCAACATTTCTTTATATAAATTCACATTCTATAGGCTGTTTATTAATATTTTATCTCAGCTGTATATACACATAGTATAATATATTAATATATTAACATAGCAAGATGTAAAGTGAAAAGACACTCAGCAAGTCATAAAAATAAAACCCCAAATTAAAATGAAACAATTTTAATTTGAAGCCAATCAAATATATGAATTAACAAAGCATGAATATAAATATTTTGCAGTATCTGTTTTGTATGTTAATGTTCTTTCTCTTCCAGTGCCTTAATAAATGACTCCCCAGGGATCAATGTAAACATTTACAAGGGTTACAATTCCTCTACTGAAAACTAGAATACAAATGATAATTCCCATGAAAAACTTTGTGTTTAAATGCATGTTCGCAGTGTCACAATAAGTATTTATTATTTGAAAGCTACTAATTTCTCCACCAGTTCACACAAGTGTTTGTGGTATACTGATTTATTTCTGGCTCATCACACCCACTAAATGTGTCCAAATCTGTAGAAAGGCAAAAGCCTGCAAGAGATGTGGGCCACCTGCGCTTTTCCAAATACAATTTCTGTAATCTTTTAATAACATACTAGGATTATCGTGACAACATGTAAACTCTTAAACTTCTGAAGATTATAGCAGTATATTTCTCCAAAAGAAGAAAAAATGACAAAACAACAGCTAAGCTGCTGAAAGGCTTTAACAGTATCTGTTCAAAATATGATACATTTCCACGGTGTGTTGTTTTAATAAAAAGCAAAGAGAAACAAAAGTGAAAATCCAGATAAAATTACAAGCTACAGTTAAAATTCATGTCAGCTGTGTTTTTTGTCAAGCTAATTGCAGCTCAGACTAAAAGATTTCAGCCACGCAACATAACCCAGTGTTACAATACTTTTTACTAGTGTTGGTGTACGAATTCAGGTTGTCCTTATATTCGACCCGAATATGGCTGTTCAAATTCAGGTAGACCCGATTCAACTACAAAAATTTGGATAAAAAAATGTAAAAAAATATGTTAAAAAAATAAAAAAATTAATGTTAAATTAATTTATTGAGTGTTTGTATTTAACTTTTTCTTTTTTTTTTTTTTTTTTTTTTCAGGTTATCCCACAATGATATGATATCTCTGACACAGCTGCAACCACTGGGAAGATGCTCCGCAAATATCCCTTACTCTGTACACACTTTCCAGCACAGAAATATCATGATACATTTGTTACATTTTTCTTTTATCCACTGCGAGAAAAATGTAACAAATGTATCTTATTACTGTGCAGGAAAGTGTGTTACAGAGTAAGGGATATTTGCGGAGCATCTTCCCAGTGGTTGCAGCTGTGTCTGCAATCATTGAGAAGAGTGTGCGATCCCCGGGGCACTACGGGTTAATTACCCTGTAGTGCCCCGGGGATCGTAGTGTCGTAGTGGATCGTAGGAGAAACTCTATCCAAGAACACATACTACTAGCTACAGCAATCAGGATCGCTGTTACAGTCCTGTAGTATGTGTTCCTGTATAGAGTTTTCTATCCAAGAACACAGGACTCCCTGTGTTCTTGGATAGAGAAACTTTATCCAAGAATACATACAACTAGTGAAGGGCTATAAGCGCAATCTGATTGCTCTTGCAGCCCTTAATAGTCCCTAAAAAAATTCTCCCACTATTGACTTCAGTGGTGTTCGAATTTGGCATTCGATCACCCAAACAATATCTCACTATTCGATCGAATAGCTGCCGAATGGAATAGTGAGATATTCGACCAACACTACTTTTTACTACTGAAGATATACAGTTTTCTCTGATACCTTTATTGTATCATAGGAGGGGTGACCATACTCTCACTGTCTTCCCTGCCCTCCCCTTCTTCTGTGTCACCTCCACGTTCCAAAACTTGACCACGTGTTGGATTTATAGATTGCCAGAGGATTTTCTTGTAATTGCCTTAATGATGAAAACCATATTTTCATGAGTAGAGAAAGTCTATGCATTAAGCATGCTAAAAAATTTATATTGCTAACTTTGTTAGTTATTTAGAAAGCCCCTAAATATGATATTGTCACCATTATTGCTGGGTGGCTCAAAAAAGTATGCAAATATTCCAGTCAGGAAAATGCAATATTAAAGCCCATGTCATCTCTTTGGGGTCTACAAATAAAGCAGCAAATCTGACATTCCCTAAAACATACCCTGGTGGGGAATTGTTGAGGTTCATGTGTTTCAATGGCAGTAATTGATTCTCCACCAGGGAATGATTCAATGAATGTCAGATTTGGAGCTTTAAAAATAGATCTCTTTAAGTTAATTGAAAAGCCACTGAACATTGAATTGGCACCGCAATTTCACAGCTTGTAAGAAGTAGTCAGACGTCAGATAAGAGAACTGATATATATATATATATATATATATATATATATATATATTTAATTAAACATCTTTCATCCCTATTTAATGTACAGCGCTGCGATATATGTTGGTGCTATATAAATCCTGTTTAATAATAATAATAATAATAATAATAATAATAATCTCTGAACTATCAAGGACTAAACATATTCTTAGTTAGAACTGATCTGCCCAATGCAAATTTAAACTGTTCTTGCTTTAATTAGCAAATTAACAGAGACACTTAATGCAGTTAAAACAATGTTGTCATAATTAATTAGTGTTAATTCAAATAAAAAAAAAGGATATTATTAAAACACTCAGCAGCAGGCCCTTCAACAAAATCTAACACAACAGATGGTGAAGGATTTACTAGAAAGAGTTACTTGTAGTTTGTTAAAGAAAAAAAAGTAATTCTAAACATAATAATCTAGCTCTGCATTTAGAATAATAAAGATGGATTTCTTTAATTACAATGCTTTTAAAGTATTTACTTTACGTATATTTCTGCATTAATTTATTGCTCATGCTTTCTGTACTGTTGGATTTTCTTTTAACTTTCTAACCTAAATGGTAAAGGCTGTCATCAGAGGTCCACAGCTGCTGTGGTTCTTTTATTTTGTGTAATGTTGTGTGAACATAATTGAGAACCAGTCACAACTGCAAGAATGTTCATATACAGCCAAGATTTCCATAAGTATGCATAATTACTTATGTAAGATATATATTTCCAACTCACCTTTATGTGTTCTTGCTATGCCAGAGGGTACTTTTAAGATTTCTGACCTTATACTGATAACACATGATGTCTTCTTAATGTGCATTTAATCAAATCTGCTACTTTTATATTAAACCCAGCTGGGGAAAGATTTTTTTGGGCATTCCTACATAATAACTTAAGTACTCCTATTTATTTCTAAGGTTTGTCACAGTTATGAGGCTGAATTTTATCCCTAAATATGTGCTCGCAGTTGAGACAACAGAAAAAAAGTTGAGTTGTCCCTTTTTTACCACATGATTATTTAAAACTAAAATGCTTGCTTTTGGTGTATATATATACATATATATATATATATATTATATATGCGTATATGGGCTTTGGGTTGAAGCAGTGAGCACAGCAGGCTTTTACTATGCATTTGCAAACCTTTTAGTAGACTGAAAGCATCCAATTGGAATTTTTTTTTTAACTTGTAAATGATGTTTTTATCACTATTATAGGTAATATACAAGTGTATCACAAAGAAGAGTTTTAAAAGCAGCATGTAGTAGAACTGAGGTAAGATAAATCCCCAAGGCTCAGAACAAATTGACTATATTGTATGAACCGCATAAACAAGTTGTGAAAATCAGTTGTTAATATTAACATTTCTAAACAAAGTTAGACTACTTGGGTAGCTTATGTCAAGTCCTGGAGTTTAATATTTTATAAATGTTTTACAAATTATTTTTTTGTGAAAATATATTGTTTCTAATTTTAACTGTTCAATCGTTTTACTTTTGTAAATTCATTTAAATTCTAATATTTATTTATATAACGGGCTATCAATAATGTTTATCTATAAAAAATTTTTTTTGAACAATTATGATATAATTTGGAATGTGGAAGGTGTCCAGGTAAAATATGTGTACATGTTGGTGTTAAATACCATTTATGCACAATTTTACATGAAGTTTAGGGATAGTTGGAAAATTGGGCATTTTGTAAGGTGTTAATAAACTTAACCTTCTCTTTATTTAGAGGAACATCATACATCTTTTATTGTGCTGGAGCAAAGTAAAGTTCCACTCTTTGGCCAATTTCCACTGTGTACTTGGGAAAGGCCACCTGCTCCCTGGGAGTCCCTTTTTTTTCCTATTTTTCCTCCGCTATTTCTACAATATCTGCTTTATACTCTAGCAGCCTCCCTTATGCCAGATCTCTATAAGGTGCGCTCAGTTGTGCCAATTAGTTCATTTTTTAAAATCTTGCTTAAATTGGTATCCAGCACTCACTTTAGGATTCAGAAGCATATAAAGATACTATTATTATCTGCATTAACGTCTGCAGGTTTGCTTTATTTGCTTGAAAAAACTGCTTGAAGCTTTCTTATATACTCTAATGCCTAAATTAACAAGACCCCAGATCCAATCTTGACTGGTTCTTTTTATTTATTTACTGCATAGTTAAATACATATTCTAAGACATTTTATCAAAGCAATTAACTATATTAGGTAATTTCTACACATGAGACATTTTAGACAATTAACTCATTTAATACAAAAAAAATGTGATTGAATTTTTCAGCAAGGATCATGAACCTGTATATTTATGTTTTCGGAAATGTATCTCAACAAGGGACAAAAGCTTCTCTACGAACAAGAACTAAAACTATCCATTCAGGGGAGAGCTGATCAATTCAAATGAAACTGTTAGATGATCCTTCTTTCACCTGATAGCAATTGCCCCTTGCAGTGTGAGACATTTGTAATATCTTTGGATGCCATTTGTAATGGTAGAAAACTGCCAAATGGGAACTTGGATCACGTGCAATCAACACATGATAAAAAATGTCCTTCAAAAAGAATTGAATTGAGTTATTATAAAAAAAAACTGTAGGTCTGCATATAACATTCTTGTGCTGAGTAACTGGAATGTATCCTATAGATCGATGTTTCTCATTCAGGGTTCCTCTAGAGGTTGCTAGCGGTTCTTTCAGCAATGAGCAATTTGAATTTCTAAGGTCAGTTACCAATGACACCAATGGTCTTTTTGGATATCTGTACAGGTGGCAACTTTCCCTCAGGTACACAATGAAGAGCCATTTATCCCACTGACTACCATGCTAATGTGCCATGAATTGGGCAAATCATAAATATTGGCAAAAATTCCCTGAAACCTAAAAATTATTTTCCCTATATTAAAAAATTTAGGAAATGCTGCTATAGACAGTGTCCCTTTAAAATACATGTATTATCCTTACTATTCCAACATCTGCTGAATGCAATTTAAATTCACTTCCAAATTAAAAAGTGCTGCAAGTATCTGACTTAAAGGAGTTCTTAAAGCTTACTTATTCTCAATGCCTCCTCTTGCTTTCCTATCTGTGCCCACCAAATCACCAAATTCCTACAGCTTGTCATATATCAGCCAAGGCGGACAGAGACACAGCAGGGAGCATGGAGATGAAGGCACCCAACACAACCAAAAATGTGTTAGCACAATGTCGTCTATACCTCTGGAATTCAGTAAATCTTCCAGTCAACAGGGTTGACACTATTAGGCATAATTCAAAATAATTTAAAAAAACACATGTATGCTAATGACAATGTGACAATCTGGGTGATGCAGCGAACCTGAAATGGATTTTATAAAAATCATTTTCTTTTAGCTGGCAAATGTTTTCAATCCTGGACCAGATTCACTCCAAGTTTGCTGGATTACCCAGCTTCTCCCATGATAGTCAATTTTCTCCAGTCTCTGAGAGCTTTAATAAATCAACCCCAATGACTTTTAAGGTAGGTGACCAACCAACCAGAATATGTATTCTAATGATAGTATCTTTAAATATAACTAGAAATCATGTTTCTGTATTTGTTTTTGAGTATACTACTTTGGGATACATTGTATAATATAATTATATTTATTATATACACATAAAAAAGACAATTTCAAATAACATATACATGATATTTGGAGGAATTAAATACTTTTTTTTTTTTTATATTTATTTTTATTGAAGGATATATAATACAAATCACAGTGGTAAATAAAATAACAATGAAAAAAGACATTAATATACATCCTTATTTTTTATAGAAAAGAGGAAAAAGGAAAAGAAAATCACCACTTGGGTGATTGTCAAAATAGAGAAGAGAGAAAAATAGAAAAGAAGATAGTAAGAAAGCGAAATATAAAAGATAAAAGGACAAAAGAATTTAGAGTAACAGAATATATTAACATAAAGAAAAGAAGAAAAAACAAAAATATAAGCATAAACATAGACCAGCCGTTATTAATCTCAAAGACAAACATATCTGATATCTGCCTAGATCAATTTCAGTGCAGTAGATCTATTTGGGAGAGTTATAAGGAAATATTAATGGCACACTTCCCATGCTGAAACCAAACTTCCCAGTTTTTAATAAAACATTTATATCGATTTTGAGACAAAGCGAAGATTCGCTCATAGGAGCAGTGATCATTAATATCTTTAACAACCTCAGATATTGTTGGTGTTTGTAGACTTTTCCACTTACGGAGTATAGACATTTTAGCGCTTAAAAGTGCGTGGGTAACCACCACTCTAGCTCTTATAGGAATATCTTCTATTCCCAAATGGAGAATCGCAAGTTTCGCTTCAGGTTGAATATAACTATGTGAGATCTCCGAAATCAGGATAAAAACTTGATTCCAAAAAGATCTAAGCGATATACACTCCCATAAAATATGGTATAATGAGCCAATAGTGCCACATTGTCTCCAGCATAAGTTTGATTCGGATCTAGAAAAATATATCATCTTAACCGGTGTTAAGTACCAATGATTTATTACTTTTTGGTACATATCCCAGTGATCCGCACATTTAGTAATTTGGTATGTTGCATTCAATGTACCCTGCCAGATGTTATCTGGTATCTTAGTATTTAAGTCTGTTTCCCACTTTTCCATTGTTGAGAATTTGCAAAATCCCAGATTAGAGCTAAGCAGTCGATAAAATTTAGAAATTCCTTTGGTACCTAAGGTTGAATTGTTAAAATAGAAGAATATAGAACTCTCTATAGGGAGTCTATCGGATAGGTCTAAAGTGAGTAGACAATGTCTAATCCTCATGTATGTGAAGAACTCTGAATTGGGTAAAGTATAGATCTTTTGCAAAGAGTGAAAAGTTTTAAATTTTTTGAAAAAATAAAGATCCTTAATTTTAGTAATTCCATAGGAGTACCAGGAAGTCAGGTTCAACTGGGGAATAAATATTTCTAATATCTTCAGTTCTGGAGTAATTCGCATAGTGGATTGTGCGTTCAGATCATACATCTGACATTTACTCCAGACATGAAGAGTAGCTTGGATTGTTGGGTATTCATTCAAAGGCATATCAAATCCCATCTTCATGGCTAACAATAATCTTTGAAAACAAGAATGTTTGAGATACGATAACTCCATCTCTACCCAGATTTTACTAGTTTCTTTGTTCCACCAGTGCTTAATTTGTGCCATAATAGCA
Source organism: Pyxicephalus adspersus (assembly GCF_032062135.1). Lineage (NCBI taxonomy): Eukaryota > Metazoa > Chordata > Amphibia > Anura > Pyxicephalidae > Pyxicephalus > Pyxicephalus adspersus. Next base: position 62,995,124 of record NC_092863.1, read on the forward strand.
GCCCTATAATAACATTGAATACTCGGCAATCCTAATCCGCCAAATCTCCTTTCTTTAATCATAGTAGAGTATTTATAGCGAGGCTTCTTATCAAGCCATACATACTTAGAAAGATATTTTTGTGTTTGAGTAAAGAAAGCAAGCGGAACTGGGATACATATTGTCCGAAATATATACAAAAATTTTGGTAAGAGAAACATCTTAAATGCTGCTATTCTTCCAGTTATAGAGAATTCCTGCTTTCGAAGAGATAACAATTCTGCTTGCATAGATAGCAGGAGTTTCTTATAATTATAATCATAAAGAAATGAGGTACGAGTTGTTATGTTTATACCCAAAAATGGAATATAAGATGTTTCCCACAAAAACGGAGAATCAATACTCCATTTTTCCACTGTGCTTGAAGATATATTGAGTGGCAAAATATGTGATTTGGACATGTTAAGCTTATAATAAGAAGCACTACTGTATTGGTCAAGAATCTCTAAAACAATCTTCAAAGATATCATTGGCTGGGTCAGAATCAGCATGATATCGTCTGCAAATAAGCTAATTTTATGTTCTCTACCTGCTATCGATATACCATGAATCCTCGATTCCATCCTTATCTTTTCAGCTAATGGTTCAACTAACAAAATAAAGATAAGAGGTGAGAGCGGACATCCTTGTCGCGTACCATTGGATATATCAAAACCAGATGAGAGAGCCCCAGATGTAAACACTCTAGCGCTAGGTGTGGAATACAAAGACAAGATAGCAGATCTGATCCAACCTGATACCCCAAACTTATCCAACACTGCAGCTAAGTATCCCCAGTGTACTCTATCGAATGCTTTCTCAGCATCCAAAGAGAACAGCAGAGAAGGGCAATTATGTAATTCAGCGAACCTGAGGATGTTAATTAGTCGTCTAGTGCCATCAGGAGCTTGCCTATTTTTAACAAAACCAACTTGGTCAGGGTGAACCAGATCCGGGATAACCAAAGCTAATCGAACTGCCAGTGCTTTTGCATAGATCTTAACATCTGAGTTAAGCAGTGAAATAGGTCTATATTGCGTAGGGTTTGTTTGGTCTTTCCCTTCTTTAGGGATAGTAACAATCACTGCTTGGAGCATTTCCTTGGGGAAGGCTCCACTTGAAGCTGCCATTTGAAATACCCGTACTAAATATGGAGAAAGTTGCTCTTTAAAGGTCTTATAATATTCATTCGGGAATCCATCAATTCCCGGCGTTTTATTATTTGGCAAAGATCCTATAGTCTTTCCTATTTCTGTAGTTGTAAAGGGAGCAGAAAGATGTTGTAATTGTACTTCCGTAAGTGTAGGTAAAGAAATGGACTCTAAAAAATTGGCTATGGATACGTCAGTTGGTTGGAATGTGTCGCTATCATCTTTTAAATTATAGAGACTTTTGTAATAATTACAAAAAGCTTCCGCTATTCCTTGGGGGCTATAGGAGACATTATTAGTAGTAGG
>NC_092863.1:62997680-63073827 GCF_032062135.1 Pyxicephalus adspersus
CTCGAACATTTAAAGAAACAAACCGTGTCATTTTTGTAATGTTGAGTATGAGATTGTCATAGCTGTAAGGATCTTTCGATCATTTATCAAGAACTTGCAGACATCTGGATATAAATCGACAATAAAAGATTCAGTGGCTGGATGGTCAAGAATAAAAGCAGAAAGAAAAATTGAAAAAAATATAAGAAAAAAGATAATATTCTCCTGGCAGATATCCAGGAATATCGGGCAATAGAAAGTCATATTGAGTGAGTTGAGTCAAAACTTGTGTTAAGCAGGGCTATAAAGGTAGATTGAACACCCCTCCATATTACGACCATTCCTGAGATATCTTTTTTGGAGATAGTTGAGGTTGAGTTTCAGGTCCAGGATCCTCCAGATTCCATCTCTTAAGCATTTGTCGTCCTGATTCGAGTGATAATACTGAGTGGGTGGTTCCATGATATGTTATAAGTAATTTAGTTGGATAACCCCATCTATATGGGATTCGATTTTCTCGTAATTTTTTAGTAATGGGTAGCAATTTCCTCCGGTTTTGAATCGTTTGGGCAGATAAGTCGGCAAACAGTTGAATATTGCGGTATTGATCCGGTATGGGAGATTTTTTCCTCACCGTTAGCATAACTTTTTCTTTAATATGGAAAAAGTGCATACGCACCAGTACATCCCTTGGGATTTCAGCTGAGAGAAATGCTGGTTTAGGTATTCTATGAACTCGGTCTATAGTTAGTTCTAGATCTGTTGCATTGGGAATTAAAGCATGGCACATTTGTTTAACATAAGATTCCAACTCACCCACCATCACAGATTCAGGTATCCCTCTGAATTTAATATTGTTACGTCGAGAGCGATCCTCAAGATCAGCTACCTTGGATCGGAGCCAATTCAATTCAGATGTATGATCTTGATGAGCATCAATCAGAACATTATGTGCTTCAGAAAATTCCCCCATTTTATTTTCAATATGTTGTACTCTTTTTCCAAGACTAGAAACAGTTGCATTAAATTTGCCTAGCATCGAGTTTAAATCTTGTTGTATGGAATGTCTTAAAGATAATAGCATATCTTTCAACGTTGCTGGTGAAAGAACCGCATCGTCTACTTGAAATCGTTCCAAATCAATATCTTCTGTCAGGCCTGTAATTGAAGCTGCATCTGCTAGGCTTACCACAGGGTCCGGTGTATGTGGTACTTCTGAATGTGGAAGCAGCGATGACGGTCCTGGAGAAGTCGTATGCTGGGAGGACTCATCCGCACTGTCGGGTGATCTATTTTTAGCAGTTGGCAATGGAGAAGAATCTCCTGCTGATCTTGCGGGAGAAGAGACCGAGAAGGAGGGGCTGCCGCCATCTTGATGTTGACGGGATTGCTGCGGCCTGAAGAAGTAGGATAATTTCTGGGGTTCCGTTTTGCTCTTCTTACGTCTAGTCATGTCCTCCTAAGTCTGTAGAGTCCCAGTATGCCTGTAAGGATCCCGGAGGTTCAAAGTAGCTGTGGAAAATCGTCGCTGTCGCCCACACTCACACAGAGCTCTCTCAAACTGCGGCCATCTTAAGAGCCGGCCAGACACGCCCCCCGGAATTAAATACTTTAATAGCATTAATAGCATACTAAAACTAATATAATAGTTTAATAGTAATAATAATTTTGGTCAATACTACAACTTTTTAGGCTGCATTGCTAGACAGGACAATTATTAGGTTAAACATAAAGGTTAAACATAAACATTTTCTTTCAAATTAAATTTTATCAAATGAGATTGGAACCCTTTTTTAATCCTCTCTCACCCAAGGTTTCTATATACAATAGTTTACTTTTTTGTTGGTGGGTTCTTGGGTTCCAATTTTCTTACTTTGTAAATGTAAATTGTCATTCCTAATTTAATTAGCTATTAGATTACCAATGGTTATTCATGATAAAATGAGCTATTTATTGAATTAAATTTTTAGCTATAATTGCCAGTGATCCCCACTATTTCAGTAAAAACTCTTCAATTATTAGTTTCAGAAGCCACCTCTCCACATCATTTTCATCAGATTAAAACCAACTTCAATCTTTTAGTAATGTATTCTGATCTCTTTTGACAGAATGGGACTGCAGAGCCATCGTTATAAAGGTAAATTGGGCCACTTGTCTTACAGTCAGAGAGCAGCTCACAATGTATTGCTTCACCAGTAACCTATTAATCACAAATCCGATAATACGTTTCACCCACCATGAATGCTTACATTTATTGTTTTAGGTGACTTGAGGAAAAACAAAACATTTATTAAATTATTACATGAAAAAATTTAATTAAATAGTAAAGAGGAACACAATTGGAATAACCATGTTTTTTGAGCAGCCATGCTGGTTATAATCTCAGCTTTTCTATGAAGCCAGTCATTGTCTCAATCAATGTTTCTTCTCCATGTTGGATAGCTGTTTTAGCAGTTACTAGTTTACATACAGTTAGCCATTGCTAACTTCTTCTTTCTTTAAAAAATAATTGCCATACTGCAAGGTCAATCTACTTCACAACTTTATGGGCTGATGTGACCTGGAACTGGAAGAACAAAACTTTTGACGTCACTTCAATAGCTGCTTGATTGTTACAGGTCTTTGATTTTGAAAATATGGAAGCCATAGACAGCCAGGAAAAAAAAAGTATTTTCAAAAGGTAGCAATGGCAGTGTTCTTATGACTCTTGGCACAACTGTCTTTTAATCCCAGCAGGATTTATGCACAGAAGAAAGTAGTAATTCAACCCAGCTTTCCTGTTTCTCCCTCAGCATGCATAATAGACTGATCAAAAAATCCAACTTCCATTTGTTTTATGATTTTTCTGACTTTATAACGCATGGATAAGGAAAGTAACAGCCAAGCAATCGCACTTTTGCAAGGCCCCAAAATTTGCAGCTACTATTTTTCTCCTGTGATTTTAAAAATCAATCACAAAAACTTGTTCATGGATTGAAAAATGTTATCAGTAGGCAGCTCATTCTGTACTATATCTCCTCTTAACTAAACCAATGATAACATACGGTGGTAGATCTGCCACTACACCAATTTCCTTTTTTGTGGATAGTCTTAACCCATCCCATAAACATTTACATGTCTAATTCTAAATCCTTTAAATTGCTCCTTTGAGCCTAATCTTGTTAAAAGAAAAAAAAAACTATGCTATATAAAGCAGACAGATTATACTGCGGCTGCAAGCAAAATATCTTCAAGAGCTGCATCAACGCCTAGTCAGATTGCCTCGATTATCACCATAGTGCATAGCAAGGAAATTATTATGCTTTAGTGTTCCATCTCATTGGAAGCTGCTGAAAATAGCACTTTGAACAAATCTAGTAATCTGTTGTATGCATTTTATTTAAGCATACTTATTTGCTTATGTTTGCAAAGTGCTGTCTCTGATCACAGGCTAATTATATTGCTATGATTCAGATTAATGTCACTATAAATTATTCAGGTACAAATGGAGCATCCTTATTGTCCAGAAGTGTTCACTAACCCAGTTATGAAATTTATTTTACATCAAGGGTTATAGTAAAAACACACTCACAGTGAAATCACAATGTTGTCTCCTTCAATAATATTTAATGTGAAATATGCATGATTAACAAACCACATATGCAGAAGTTCCAATCAAACATGGCTGTCCATGTATGCATTATATTATTAAACATCAGTAATTATCTTGCACACAGCAGTAGGTGACATGAAGGATCTGTTCATGCTATAATACCATGCACTGCACCATGGAAATTCACATGTTGTCCTTGATAAGGTATGTTAAGGCATTCTATCTTAGGCAGAATTATACAATGTAAAAACACAAATAGCATGGGTATCCTTTAACACAAAGCTTCCTGCATTAACCAGATGTTTATATTCGAGCTGCAAATCAAATCTTTATTATCAACTAATCAAGATTTTGAAGAGATTGACACTCTGGTCCACTGTAAATTTTACGTAGAGAGTAGAGATGCCTTATTATGCAAAATAGCATCATGCCATATACATTATCACTAGTTTATGGATGTGTGTTTCCTAAAGTCTTGTTCATACCATTGAGTTGCCCACTTGCCATGTTGGCATGAATCATTCTAAATAGCACCTGAAAACATCCAAGAGCACTATGTGTTGCATTACAGTGCAAAGCCCAATAACGTATGTTGTGCTGCTTTGCCACGGCATGCATGATCTTTCATCAAGGATGGAGAAGCCACAGCAATCACTAGGTAAGCAAAGGCATCCAACATGTCAGATTCTGAAGATCTTAGCAGTAGAAGTATATTACAGATATTTTGAAGAGACACTGGTAAAAAGAATACAATCTTCTTACCCAGCACAATGATTTTATATGTGCACCTGTACTAATTTTAAGAGCAATTTTTAATTGCAGGTTGAGTGGATATTAACCCATTGGCAATTCTCCGGCATTGCAAATGACCTGTATATTGTCTTAGGGATGTCATATGAAGCAAAGGGCAATTGCTGAATGAGAACGGGCATCTTTTCAGTTTCTTTTAACTCAGTGTCCTTTAAAATAGTTTTGTTTAAATCGATCTGCTTTCCCCCATGAATGGATAGCTTTAGCGCTTGTTCTTAAACTTCTCATACACAATGGACAAAAATCTAGTGACAAGTACTGTTTACTAGATAGTGAAATATTCAGATTGTCAGACAGATGATTGACCCACCAGCTGAATGGAATTTATTGGTCAAATCAATTATCCACTGATGTACGACACAACACAAATGATAATCAGGGGTGTAGTCGTAAAAAAAAAAGAGGAAGCATGGTACGTGCCTGCCCCACTACACCCCTGCCTGTGTCACCTCCCCCAGAGTGACATCATGATCCCAAAACCTGCCCACTCTCCCTTCGCAGGCTCAGACAGTTCAGAGAGACAACCCGCCCACCTTCCTGAGCCTGCAATAAGAACATCTGCTCCTCGGTGGTCTTTCACACACAAATCTGCAGTCAAACAATTTTGGATTTTGCAATATGTCATTAAATGGCCATTAATTGTGTACAGGTATCATTAGTAGAGCTTTTGTCTTCAGATAGTTACAGAAAGGGTTCCTAACTGAGAAAAGTTTTACAGATATACAATCTAAATCTTTATAGGAATATAGATAATCTAAAAATATATTTAGAAAATGTAAGCAGATTTGTAAAGAGAATAAGACATGACTAAACATGAGGTTGTGTAAATTTGAACTTCCACTTATATGAGAGCAATGTGTACACCAAGTTTGTACACAGTATCTGATTATTTATTGACCAGCTTCAAGCTCATAAAGCAACCATGTATGGAATTTTTGCTCTCTTCTATATCATATTGAGATTGGTGAATGCCAATTTAAGCAAGTTGTTAGATGGAATATGTATTATAATATCCTTAAATTGGGCCATAGCCATGCAACCATTGTGGTGCAATGGCCAGGCCATTTTTATTGAATGTCTTAACATAACACATATTAATAAACTAACATGTGCATTGAATGTGGACCGAGTTGGAGTAAATTGGCTCCTACTGCCTCCAGTGGCGCCCTCGGGCAGACTCTTCTCCAATACATGAGTTAATGGAAACCAGGATTTGCAGAGATGCATGAGCAAGTATGATACAGCTGCCTGCACAGACGATAACTGCTTTATGTAATTATTTCTTACAAAGAAGTAATTAGGTATCAGAAAGGTTTGCTTTTACATGATTACTAAATACATACTAAACTACATACTACATACTACTAAATGTATAACTACTACTACATAACTACTAAATTACATACTAAACTACAAAAAACAAGGTGTTAGTTTGCTTACCAAGACCTTCAAATAAATTAAAATATATGCCTTGCAAAAGAGTATATTAGTGTAGATGTAAACAATAACAAACTGTTAGGTATACAGGTAAACATATTTTGTTGAATTTCTTGTTACCCCAAGACAGAAAATTGCAGAGGAAAATTGGACCCCCCCAAAAAACAAAAACAAAAAAACAAACAAAAATCAAACAACCAAAAAACAAAAAGAAAATTACAAATGCGGATACCTCATCCAAGGACAGATAAACTACAATATATTACATTTTTGTTCTTGTGTTTAGATACATTTTAGGTAACATTAAAGTTAAAAGATTACTACAAAATTAACAACATAACAAATGTTATTGATATATACATACTGTATATCTACATTTAAATTCAGCATAAAAATGTTATGCAACAAAAAACATACTGCAGTTTCAGAGAGATTCAAGTAATAAAACAAAATTGCTATTTTCCTATTTCATTTCGATTTATCTGATATGACAGCACAAGCATTATATTTCAAGGAGATAAAATTCATCCATAGTGAAATCAGCTTTCGGTATTGTTGTTTTTTGTTTTCTCGGCAGACTGATCTGATAAATCAGGTGGTTCAATATCATTTACAGTAAAACATACTATGGCATCTATTGACCTAAGAAGAGTTTTCATTGCCATCCTTTTTGTTTTGTCCAGTCTTATAGACCTGACACTATATATTTCACCATTATTTTAGGCTGGTTGAAAGGACTTATAACTCACATAAGATCTCATACAATAGATAGATCTGGTCACTGTGCTACAACATAATGATGAGCTTAACATTAACCAGTAGAAAGAACCATAGCAACTGCTAAAAACATTCATCTGTATCACAATAATTAAAGATGGAATGTACTGGTTGCCATGGGGTGCCTTTGTATCTAAAAGTACTTTATATTCACCAAGTGCTTATGCTATGCTCTATGGATTACAAATAATAGATTGCATTTTAGTTATACAGTCAAGGTTTGATTTTCTATGGCTATTGTAAATAACACCCAAGTCTTATAAAATGGACCTTTCTATTTCTGAAATGTATGTATAGTAAAGTTACCATCATATTCTGCTCCATTGACCTCCTTCAATGTGCTCTGTAAGCAGCCTAAAAAAACTCTGTTTATAATATATAAATTTTGACCCTATGGGAAACGTCAGCCTGCATCTTAAATCACTCTGTCTGACCATAAATATATGCAGATAACAGTAGATATTACAGGAAAGAAAGAGATAATGTATGGAGCCTGTAAATGAAAGCAACTTTCTGTATGCTACATGAAAGCAAGATGGTAGCACACAACAGAGAATAACTGGGTCTTTGTGGACAGGCTGGAGCACAGTTTTCATCCATGATTATTCAACAATTTTAAAGTTTACCTTTTTTATTTATTTATTTAAAAGGTACGTTTTTTTATGTAGGCAGCCCAACATTTTCTTCTATTAGAAGGGTACGGGAAATAGACGCCAGCGGGATCATTTTAATGTGACCAGGTTCCAAACAGGAGTAAGTGGCCATATAAAAAGCCAGCCTAGCCAGTGAACTGTTGCATGCAAAAGTGTTGGTCTTGAAACCCCTAATTCTACCACCCATTTGGAGTGGCATTTTCAATTGGTGTAGCAAAGGTGAAGCAAAAATCCAGCATTTCCTAATGATTAATAACAACTGAAACCTTAATGAGAAAGCCTAATTACATCCAAGATATTTAAAAGCTAGACATCTTTTACTATAACACAAATATAATAATTGTGTAATCATATGACAATAATTGTGGGTCAATAAAAATGTGCTTAATAAATATTAAAAGGCCAAAAGGTGCTCTAAAAACAAACCCTATTTATAGCTACAGCACCTTTTTAACAAAACTGCCACTGTTAATAAACCCATAGGAGCTCTTCCCAGTACTCCCCAACTAATTAGTTATTGGAAATTGTGCCCCTTTTTCTTCAACTTGAAAGCAGATCCAAGCTAGATTTGTTACCTTAATTATGCTCTCCATCGAACTGATAGATATCTCTGATACCTGTGTGATTGAAGCATGTGCTGATGTTTTGTGAATGCTCTGTGCAATATTATTTCAAGTCTTTTTTCCATTTTTTTAACTTTATATTAGACAGGTAGAAGGTTCCAGCAATTTGAGACCTTGGTACTTCTAACTTTGGGTGCAAGAAGGTTTGTTTCTGCACACGCTTTCCTAGCAGACAAGGGACAAGAAAGCCAGCATGGGTTAGGTTTACTCAAGGGCTTAGAGGGGGACTAGTCTGAGTTTCAAGGAGGATTTTTGCACCTGGTGCCCTAATCATGAGGTTGTAGACACAGATCTCTCAGCATCGAAAGCTGTATATGTATAATTATTATAGTTACCGCATTAACTTCAATATTATGCTTCTCTGTGTGTTTTTTAATGAAGACAAGCATAAGTTATGGTAAATATTATGCTGTATGCTTCTTGTTATTTTTCTAATTCTGCAAAGGCAAATTACTGCAGAGATGGTAACGTACATAATTATATCAGGGTTTTAAGTTATAGTAATTGCCATATATCATATTTCCAGCAATGACACCCAATGAGAACTCTCAGTTGAAAATACTAATTATGAGAAATAACACATGTAATATAGTTTAGTGAATGGAAGCTTATAAAGAGCTTTTTTAGCAAAAAATTTGGCATTACATTCCCTTCCAAGTTAAATCAATGGACCTGATTTATTAATATTCTCCAAGGCTGGAGAGGATATACTTTCATCAGGGAAGCTGGGTGATCCAGAAAACCTGGAACGGATCTGGACCGGAGTTCAAAACATTTGCTAAGAAATAGGAAGTGACTTTGAAAAAATCCATTCCAGGTTTGCTGGATCACCCAGCTTCACTAATGAAAGTGTATCCTCTCAAGCCTTGGAGAACTTTAATAAATCAGGCCCAATATATTCTCATTTTTAATAAATAAGAATACAACCAATACCCTAAGCAGCCTAATTTTAGACAATGTAGAACAATATTTTTTTGCTTGTTTTGTTGTTTACTACTGAAAGTCTCATTGGCAGTTTGTAGTGCCATGCTTTTAAAAGTGGGAATAGTTCCTTAACAAACAAGTTTCTAAAACTGAAGAACAGGGACATCTAACCTTTAGTCTGATCACACTAGTAAAACACTGAAAAGCGGTGATCCTTTTAGCTGGTTTTAATTTTCATAAATGGGCTGAATATTAATGCTATTGTGTAAAAAAACACATTTTGTTGGCAAAAAGCCGCTTTCAGTTTTTTGAATAGAACCCAAATGCCCCAAGGAACTTCTGCAGTATCTGTACCTAAGCACTGATTCATCAAAGTATTGTTTACGTTAGTAATCAAGAGCAACTAGTGTGTTCAGTTTAGTATGAGGTTTTTTTAGATGGCAAGGTAATCAACCAATTGGTAACATAATCAAAAGCAACATCTGGGAGCCTGACAACAAGCAACCACTGTCTTTAAGAAATAGCTGCAATAACAAATATGAACAATTACATTTACCAAATAGTTCTAACAAATATAAACATGCGCTATAAAACGTTCCCTTTGTGTAATAAAAATTAGATAATCAAAGTTAACTCGGACAAAAGGATTACATGGTTGTTTTTGCTTGTAATGCAACCAAACTAAATGGAATAACACATGACAATTGCAAAATCTGAACAGTAAAACTAGCAGAAATGGTAAGAGTGCCAAAACATGGCATTTTCCACCATTGTAAAGGATTCTGATGTTCTTGCTAAAATAAAACCATGCTTACGTGCCCTGCCACCTGCTTTCACTCTTTGTTATGTTAAAGACCTACAGGCTGAAAAATCTTCTGATTCATGCAATGTATTATACCTAATATACAGAAGAGCTCTTATTAATACTTAATATACAGAAGAGCTCTTCTGGACAAGGTCTGCTCCTCCCGCTGTGTTATTGTCTTTATCTGTCTGTCATTTGCTACACCTATGTAATGTACAGCGCTGCATAATATGTTGGTGCTATATAAATACAGTTTATTATTAATAATATAATATTAATAATAATAATATAATAACAATATTATACTAGAGACATAGGGGTTAGCAGGTAGAACTACAGATAACAGCAGTCAATCAGCTATTTAACACTCTCAAATGTGTGTTGGATGCTAACAATATTCAGGCATCATAGTTTTTTTTCTTTTATTCCAGCAACAGAGCCACTTTAACTGAAGGACTATTTCTCTGTGCAGAGACCTAATATGTAATGTTTGTTAAAATAAACTTCATGCATAAGCTAAATAGCTTGCACATTGCTTAATAAAACATAAGCTCAGCAGGCAGTATCAGCAGAAGCTTTTGAACATCGCTGTGCTAATGTTGATTAGGCAAAGACTGCAGAGTTTTTTTTTGTTTAACAAAACATTATTATTGTATGTATTACATATGTTTAATTTCAAGCTAATAAAATCCTATAATTGTTCTTGCTTCCTAATAAACTAGGTGAAGCATGACTGTCCTCAAATGTAAACCTCCAAGCGACTCCAGCTATTTTGACATTTGTTAAAATTGTTGATTGTGGGGAAAGCTAAATATCTCTAATCAGTCTTTTCTACCAATAATTAAATTTCTTTCTGGGTGATCATTTCAAGCTATTTATTAGGGTGTCTGGGCACTAGTGCCTCTCATTTTATGGTTGTATTGCTGAAGTACATTCATTGAGTCAGTGAGATTGGATGTTGTCATTATTGTTCTGCTTGCTAGAGAGGAATCTGCATTACATGCACCTCTCTCTTCTGCTTTAGTAATTCAGAATTTTTCCTTCTTATATAATCCTATACCAGTTACCATATTATCACTTATTGCAGGACAGCTTTGACATAAGAAAAGTTCTATTAGACCCTTTTCAGACCTTTGGTTGAAAATCATCCTGTTAGCAGCTCCCAGCCACTCTATGCAGAGTTTGACAACCGCATTGTCAATATAGTTTAACAAGGTTTAATGAAGGTTTAATGAAGTGCAGTCGAGCTGCAGTTCTTCCTCCAGAGGAAGAAAAGCAACTAGGTGTCCAGAAATAACTTGCAAAAACGTGGGCAAAGTGGTTCCCAACCACTCCTATTCAGTTCCTTGAGAGTAGTTGGGAGTGCGGTTGAGCCTGCATTAGAAGAGTGCAGTCATCTGCAAGTCTAAAATGGTATTTGCTTTGCCAAGAATTCCACCTCCACATACAGACTTTGTGCAAAACAAGTCATGGTAAAATAGACTTGGGGAAAAGATCGGCTGCGTAAAAACCATAAGGAAGGAAGGCAACACTGGTGACTAGCTTGCGACTACTTGCCTTTGTAAGGACAGCCATCAGAGTCATCTTTTCCTGAGAGTGTAAATTCATTTTAATGTTACCAACACTAGAGAGTATGCTACATTTTCTTTATTTAATACGGTAATGGAAGTTTTGTAATTTATTAGTCATTGCAGTTTATTTGTATGCACGCACCTTTCTTCGGATGATTTTTACTTAATGTTCACAACATCTTGTCAGTGATATATTGGAACATCTGCATAATGATTTTCTGTGGTGTTTTTTGCTGCATTTTAAATAAACTCAGTCAGTTCCAAAACAGATGCTTTTGGAAGACAATGACAGAGTATACCCTACAAACAATACATTTTAAATCCAAAAAATAAAATACACTTTGGTATACATTATTATATATACCATTGTTATGAGCAATGTGAAATTCATTTTTGTTTTTAAGGTAAAATTTGTTATTAGGAAAACTTTTACATATTTTTATGATTGAATATAAATAATATAAATAACAAGCAGTGATATTTAGCTACACATAATTGATTTACTACCCAGTAGTTTTTTACCTATTTTGTCTTAAAGTAAACACGTTATATGGTAGTTGAATAAATGTCACAGTTGTTCATTTCTGTGCAAATCTAAGTGCACTTACACTCAAATGCCAATGTTTTATGTTTACTAATATGTGATTGTATGACAGGTAAAGTAGGAGAGGCTTAGATTTCCCAACACCCAATGTAAAATTAAACTTTGGTGGCCTCTCATTCAGACTTCAACCACCCTGTAAATGATAAAAAACAGCTTTGAACATAGCTTTATTCACTAAAAGCCTGGTAAACAAATCTCTTTTTTGCATCTCTTTGTGGACAATCCTGTAAGTATGCAAAAGAGGCCACTCATCCTATTCCTTAGTAAATGTAAATGTTTCCAATGCTCCTTTCAATGGTTCCCTGTTTGATTGCCCTAAAAATGAATCCCATTTGGCCTGTATTGTTATTTATAATACTGATTGTTATTTATATTATTTATATTCAATCAAATACATCAAATGCTTAGTCACTCCCTCTTTGAACGTACCTGTAAAGTGGATTTCCCCTCCAGGCATCACTGGTGGCTGCTTTAAAGTAGGGGTTTTAACAAGTTAATACATGCACTTTGGTGAGTTATTGCAGATATATACTATGAATTTGGTTTTGCATGTGTAGATGTGCACAATCTTTGATTTCATTAACAAGTGTGCATGCACCAAAACACTAGAATACGCATCGACACTTTTCTTTAGAGGGAAGAGAAACATATGTAAATAGAAGATACAATACAAGATTTTCATAAACCTAAACACAAATAAATAGCCATCCTAGAAGTAAATCATAAATATAGACATAGAACCTGGCCCTGAAGCTCTGTCCAAAACATTGCTACCAAGCATGAGGCTCATGTGTACAATTCCCACATCTGCAATGTACTGCTCAATACCTAACTTAACAGTTACTAGCCTGAGGACTAACTTGGGGAAGCCAGTCCCTAAGGGCAGGTTCAGAACTGTGGCAGTAGCAATCAGTCCCATATGGCCAGCCACCTATTTTACTGTGATACTTCATGTAGTTTCTCCTTTGAAGCTGTGGTTCATTGGCTTGAAGTAGTAGAAAAGAAAACCAAACGCAACCCACCACCAGTCAGAACATACCCCAAAAATGTTAAACCAGGAACCCTATGCCTGCTAACAGCAGCACACTCTACTATTGTGGTCATAGCACAGGTATCATTTCAAATGCAAATATTTAAAAAAAATCTTACTTTTTTTTACACATTGCTTTATTGAAATAATTTCTATATGTATGTTATAATAATTACAATGTTCTACTCATGTTTTTCATCCTGAGATATGTTACATTTTGATAACAAAATGAACTGGGCGCTCTATTGATTTGTCACTGTATGTTTTGTTCTGTAGGTCAATGACTAAATTAATTACTGGCATTGCCTTTATAATGGATGAATTTTTCCTGACACTACAAAGATCTTTAAATGAGCGCTGAAAGAACAAATAACTGTATAAATATTCATGTTCACTTTTATATTCTCTTTTATAAAGAAGCTGAAAAAACAGGTAGCCATTATACTGAAGTGCCAACTAAAGATGACTTATTAAAAGTCATGCACTGTGTATAATAAATAAGCTTTTTAATTTTTTTTCTGCACTATTTGTCTTAAAAAAGTTCCACATACTGTAAGGCTCAGCCTCGAGAGGCTAGATACCCCCATCCCAGCACACAGTTGCCCCCAGGACTTCTGTGTTCAAGGGATAGCATCTGAGAAAGAACTAACAGAGTACCAGGAGCCCACCAATAATGCAGTACAAATGATTCCAGCAGAGACAAGTCCAAAATACAAAGCCAGAGGTCATACACAGGTAATCAGCCCACCAGATGAGGTGTCCAAGGGTTCGTAAAGACAAAGCAAAGTCAGGGTCACAGGCACAAGTTTGGTCCAGGCAGCATGCAACCACAGAGTAAGAAATAGGCAGGGTAGCAACAGTAAATCTAACAAAACAACACTCAAGGGCTACAGGAAAGCCAGGAATGCTGAAAGCTACTAGGCAGAGGACTGACAACAAGTTTAATTTACATTCACTTAAAGCATTGTAGGAAAAGGGGGTAGCATGCTTCACTGTTCTTGAAAGCTAGAGCCCAGCAAAGTAAAACTTCATGATTGAAAAACTTTCTGTAAGTAGGACCAGTTGAGGTCATTAGAAGTAAATACCCAGTCAACAAACTCATTGCAGTACAAATAAAATATAGTGTATGTTATTACCTAATCAAGCCAATTTCATCATTACTCTTGCTGGGTTTTTCAATAACACATCAAGCTCCTGGCAGACTTTTGATATCCAACTGGTTAATGTGTGGTCTTTTGCCTAGTTGAACATTAGGCCAAGCATATTAAATATTAGCAGTGATTGGTTGGTGCACTAAAGCACAGGAAAAAAAAAATAGTTGCCAAGTACAATTTTTTTCCCAAGTACCAGGTTTATTCTGGTCCAATAAAATACTGACAGTCACTGTACATTCAAAGTGACTAACACACAGTACCCGAAACATTAAATTATACCTGCTGAGATGCCTCTGTGTTACTAGAAGATATTGTTCAATCAAGTTGCTGAGCTTCTACAGCTGCTGTTTCAATCGATCCACTGACAGTAAGAAATACTGAATGCCACATGGATAAAAAAAATTCAAGGCGAAATCAATGAAAAAAAGACCATTTGATAAAGGGTAAAGAAACCAATTATGAGCTTCAATTTTTATTTCAAAATTGTTGTTTTTTTCTATCTAAAATTAAAATTGTGCCTGTCTATTTAGATACAACACCTTTGTGCCCATCTGAAGTTAGCTGTTCCATACTATGGTATATCAACATACTTCACCATGGGTGTATACCCTGCCATCTGTGGGGCTTAGCTCCAACCATACTTTAGCTCCTGTATAATACTTGTCCTATGATAATTCCTTAGACAAGGCTATCCTACTATCAAACACTCTGGAACACCTAAAACTCTGTGGAACAAAGTCTCTCTTCAATGTACTTGCTCATGCCCCTGATGTGTTTTGGCTTTACATTGTTATCACAACAGTCTAAAGGAAGGGTTTGAACCACATAACAAAATGACTGGTGGTTGTAGTGTCATCAAGGAGACATCCGAAAGCATTGCTCAACCTGGTGGTTCACTAAAAGGTTTTACTTGTTGGGTAATGTTGTGTTGTAAGCCTATTTCTAGCTAGAATATCCATGAACTTTAACATAAGAAGCTTTTCATACTTACTAAAAACAATGTTAAAGCTTTCAATTATTAGAACCATTTTATGCAATCATCGAACACAATTCAGTGGGTTCCCATGGTAGGCATTTGTCAGCTTAGTACTTAGTTCTCTGAGGTCACAAGGGATGGTTCAAAGCAGTTAAACATTGAGGATTCAAGTGAGGGGAGCTTTACTGCTGGACATGAATTCCCCATTGAAATGGTTCCATTTTTCAAGTGAATTGAAAAACACATTTTTATAAGTTGGCAAAAGCTTTTAAAATGATCAAAGTTACTAAAAATGATGTGAAGTATCCATTATCAACATAGTTTTTCTTTGTATGCCAACACTAAACTGCTGAGATGTATATGGGATGTGCTTTCCTGGTCTTTACCTTATAGATGCTTATATCATAGGAAAACAGGTGTAGGTTACTAGGGTTCAATACAGTGGTTCTCAACAAGGGATCTGCCAAGTAAAAAACATTGCTGAAAGTAATGGATTTGTGCAGACCCACAAGTAATAGTAATGGACCTTTATTTAAAAGTATTGGATTTGTGCAGACCCACTTTTTATTGGCTGCTCATAAGGGGCTTGGTCAACTTGATAATACTAGATATTATGCTAGGTCAGCATGTATGTTATACTAATAATTTATCTACAACATCCCTTTAATCTAGAACAGTGTTTCCTAAAACTGTCCTCAATTCCCACCAGTCATATATGAATTACTGGAAACCATGCACAAGCGGGGATAATAAGTTTCCTACCAATGTGGCTCAACTACCTGTGTGGTTTTCTAAAAGCCTTGCACTTTTGGTCAGACTTGAGAGCAAGTTTGGGAAACCCTGACCTACAAAATAAATACAAAACAGAACACTGTATCTCTGTGTCTGGTACTCAGAAACAGAATAATTAATGATTTGTATTCAATATTGCAATGAACTAAAACAAAGACTGTTTTATCCCTCTAAATAATAAATGCACATTATAGATTGGAGCTGTCATGCTACAATTGTATTCAGTACAGATAAAAGGACACATTAAACACTCATGATACTTAAACCTAATAATTTTCAATAGCAAACTTACAACCCTAAATCTAGCAATGCGTGATAAAAGTAATATTATCATGAAGGATTTCCATCTCCAGCTAGAAAATCATCATTTAGAACGTTAGGATAAGAAAAAGCAAACAATAATATGTTATATGTGTTATTATTATTCTTTAACAGGCCTACTTTGTCAGTCTGGCAAATTCTCTTGAATTCTTGATCACTTGTATATGCCATACTTCAATTACAGAAAGAACCAAAACACTTTACTTATAAAACAGGGAATCTGAAATTACCTAAAACATTCCCTGCTGGGAATCAGTTATTGTCATTGAAACACATGGACCTAGGAAATGTTTTATAAATAGAGCCCTTAGAATTTGTTATTTGTATGTGTGATATCTATATTGTTGTCTAGCTGTACTATGCTTTTAATACCACCAAAGAAAAGCCCACAAAGATGTCCAAAAACCTTCGAGCAAAAGTACAATGAACAATTTTTATACAGAAAATACTGTTTTTATGGATAGCTTTGCACAGCTTAAGACTAATTTTACTGAACACACAAACACACAGTCTTGGGCTAATTTAAATAAAAGCCATTTAAGGCAGCAGATTTATGGGATTATATTTGAACAGCTGGAAAAGAAAATAATCAAATGCATAGCTGAAAGGAACCAGTGGCAATCAAACCCAAAATCACAACATGGCAAGGGTGCTTCCTAATGATTTTATCTGTAGCCATTGGGTATTTCATATCAATTCCTATGCAAAGAAAAAATATTATCAATCAAGTCAGTCAGTCTAATCGCTCTAAAATAAATGAAAAAAATAATCTACTGGAACCAAACATAACTGTATACTCAAAAAGGTTATAAAACAAAAAGGGCAGACCTAATGGATGATTTGTTTCTGATGTCACATTTCTATGTTTCTGAGATAATATATTTTATACTGCTGCAATAAAAGTTTTTGTGGTCAGTTATCATCAGTATGGATTTTACTTTGCTCCCATTTTAAAGAGGTGAATATGAGAATATCTATGGTTAGAGACATCAGCTTTATACACCATCATCCAGGAAGGGAAGATGCACGGTGTTTTAAACCCTACTTATATGTTATAATGTCTCTGCATGTCTCTGCATATTGCTTTAGTAACAATCCATGTTTATTGAATTATTTATCATTTAGTTTTTATTGTGCTGGCCAGCTTGCTATAGTCTACTCATAATTGATTTTACTTTTCTCTCTTCAGCTTTTTTTCTCCCTTCTCACTCCTGGTTTGCACATCCTCATAAGACTATCCTACTGTGATGAATTAAATACATACTTCAATTAGGAGGCAAAGAAGGAACAGAGAACAAGGGTGACTTCAACATGGGAAATACTAGGCATGGAGATTTTATGCTGCAAGTGCACATCCTGTATAGTTCTTCTTTGTGATTCCCAGATTGCCAAACTAGCCATGTATTATAAAACCACCGTGTTTTTTAGCAGCTTATTTATTTTCCACCACAGTTAGCATTAAGCAATAAATGCTTAGTTTGGTAAAACTGTGAATTTTTTTTGTTTGTTCTAAATTTCATTGTTTCAAATCCATGTATATGAATGCTTCAAGTTTGTCTCAGGGAGCTGGCCTAGTGATTTTCCTTCTCCAAGGGGATTACCAGATATGCCCCTCCGACAACCCCACCCCATTCTCTGTCTTTATTTCTCCTTTTTCCCATTCTTATCTATCTCCCTCTCTCTACATCCCTCCATCTCTACCCCTTTAATAAACCCCATGTCAGATGATTCTCGTCCGATTATTGCTTCAGGACTAGTATCAGACAAGAATCTGACGTGTACAGTGGCCATCTGATGTCATTAATGGATCTGTCCTGGCAGATCCACGAATGACGAAAGACCAACAACTTCAATGCAAGTGAAGAGGAGAGAGCACAACGGGGTGCTGTTCACTCAATACCCCCCTCCCCTCTTTATAGAGCAGAACAGCACTGTATGTACAGCTCTCTTTCATGCACCTTTCAGTCTTTTGTTGTCGGAAAGTATTGTGAAAGTTCCTTTCTATATTTTCTATAAAGTCTAATGTGTGTACATAGCCTAACTTTCTATCTTTATCTCTCTCTTATTTTACCTCCAATCTCGCCCCTTTTTTTCTTTCTTTCCCACTGGCTTTTTTTCTTTTTCTGCTTATCATACCTTCTACTTGCAGGTCTGCATGTACAGGTAATTCCTGAGTTAAGGACATACGGACAAGTCCTAGATATGAACGGGGCTTCCCTGCTTGCCCGTGTGCAGGACGGACGCTTGATGGGGGGGAGGGGGCAGTTTGCATGACTTGCAGAAGAAATCTTTTGCTAAACACAGCTGAGGTTGTGGGTGATTTTTTTGGGGGGCGGAGCTCCTTTGCAACCTTTTGTAACTCTTTTAGTAACCAAGAAAAACTCTGCAGTTGTTTCTTTTTGTATTGCAAAGAACAGCTTGCTCCAGAAGTTATTGAATGTCTAGGCTCCATAAAGTTTTTTTTTTCTTGCTTTGTTGTTTTGCTTTGTTTGTGATTAACTTATACAGTAACTGTCTAATAAATTGCTGAGACAAACATCTGTCCTAAGTGCATTTATTAAATTAATGTACATGTTCCGATTTAGATACAAATTCAACCTAAGAACAAACCTACAGTCCCTATCTCGTATGTAACCTGGGGACTACCTGTACAGGGTTTTAAGGGTTGTGCAGTCCTCAGCCAGCTGGGGCCCCTGAACTCCAATTGTTCTTGCCTATGAACCTGCCCTCATTTCATAGCTCACAGCAAATGCCCTCAGTGTACAGCCTGTGCCAGGAGCTGTCAACTGAGAATAAGCTTGCAGATAGGGACTGTTGAAGTTGCTTCAGGGGTCCCTGCTAGCTGAGGACTGTTCAGTGGCACTGGTGCAGCTGCACCTCATTATGTCCACTCCTGGTTCTGTATTCATGCAATTTTTGTTTCTTGAAACTATTTAATTACCAAAAAAGCCTTGGCATTATAAACATGTACAATCCTAATTAATCTGACCTGGAACTATATTTTGTGTTATTGACTCTTCCTTTAAGAAAACATTAAATCCTTTATACAGAGTAAGTTCTCATGGATAGAAGTTTGAGTATGGTCACACTAAGTCGAACAGAACTGAGATGAACTCGAACTGTGAAGTTAAAAAGCAGATAAATACAATGACTTCCTAGCACTGTCTTTTCACAAAAGGGAACTTTGTATTTTTAACAAGATTTCAGCTGAGAGAAAAGTCTGTAGGATATCTCGTTTATTGAAAAGAAAAAAAACATGCTATTCTTTTCTTCAGCCAGACATATAAAAAGCAAACTTCACTTGGTGTCAAATTTATAATAGCAGCATCCTTTCATGTTTGCTTTTATTTATTAACCTATATAAATTACAAGTATATCACTGTAAATAAAATCTGGCTGCAAAGGACCTGTGACTTTTACTGCACATTTGCCAGTGAATCATACATAGTATTTATAGAATACAGTTGCCCACAAATAGATCTACTCTCCTGGGGGTTAACAAACAGTACCAGGTATATAGGGGGGATATAATAGGGACTTTAAAGTTACCAAATCAAAATATGTTATATTACAAAACAGGTCAGTAAATACATATGACAAAGAACAACATTGATATTCAGTATTGCATACAGAACACATAGGCGAAGAAGCACCAAGTTAAAATTGTCATAGTTTCAACAAAAGTCTTTTTTCAAAATTTTAACAAAAAAAATTCTTAATATGTTTTGCTTTAACTTCCTCAAAAGAATGGAGGTTACAATATTTTATTATTACATAAACTGTTATACGTGTGTGTGGAACCACTCATCTTGGGAATACATTAATCCGGAACATACAGGGCATGTAACCCTCTTAAAGTAAAGTAAAGGATAGGTATATCTTTAGTGGTGCAAGAAGTTGAACCACAAACACCAAAGTCCCAAGAAATGTATACAGAAAGGACCAATCCTGGTAAAGAAAGCCTTCTGAAATCGGCTAATCTTGTTTGAAATTCTACAAACACAAATCACAATAAAGTAAGTAAATGGTGAAATGTGTTAAATTATTGACATTTTTTGGCTATTGGGCAAACTGCAGTTGAAAAAGACATGAAAGAGGAGACATGAACGAAGATCAAAATAAAAAAATAATATGAAAATGTTATATACATGATGTTAAAGAACAGTACAGTTTTTCCAGGCAGTCTCAGTGAAAGCAAACTGCAAAGATCAAAGCATATATTAGTCTTTTCTTTTACAAAAAGCTTGTCTGACATATGGAAGGACCACCAACAGCTTGCAGTAATAAACGTACTTTGACCAGCAGATATACATTGACTAGTAATTTGTACCTATTATTACTAGTAGTATTAATTTTAGAGTGCTGTACAAAGTCCATAGTTATGTCACTAACTGTCCCTCAAAGGAGCTCACAATCTAATGTCCCTACTATAGTCATAAGTCATTAATGTAGTCTAAGGTCAATTTAGGAGGAAGCCAATTAACCTCACAGCATGTTTTTGGGGTGTGGAAGGAAACCCACGCAGACACAAGGAGAACCTACAAATTCCATGCAAATAGTGCCCTGGCTGGGGTTCAAACCTAGGACCTAGTGTTGCAAAGGCCAGAGTGCTAACCCCTGATCCACTGTTCGGCCCCATGCAAAACTGTCCTGCCACTGGCCAATTTATATAAAGCTTTCATGACCAGGGTTTCCAATCTTAAGTCATCTTGATTGGCTAACCCAGAATGATGTAATGTTTGTGCCTATGTGCAGTAGTTTAATTACTCTGGGCAGCCTGGGGGGATGCTGGGATAACTGACATAACACACTAAGCTGTATGTACAGCTTTATGTAGCCTAAATAGTTAAAAACATCATCCACCCCTGCCCTCCAATTTATTCACTGCCAAGAAAGCCGCTAGTGGTCTTGGGAATCACATCATCTGTCTTTTCATCAATAAATAACATATACATAAAATAAATTAAAACCTCAGATAATGTGCTTGGAACCAAATGGCATATTTTTTATTATTAGATTTTTTTATTTGCTCTTGCAGTTTGCTATAATGGCTGACCTTAAATCAACCATAAAAAAAGGGGTCTTTTTCCCAAACAAAAATATCAATCAGAATTTAATTAGTTTTGTACAGATTTGTGAAACAGATTTCAACAATTTACTAACACTATGAGGTATATATATATATATATATATATATATATATATATATACATATATATATTTATAATATAAACATTCCTTGGTGGAGACGCCATTCTGCCATTGAAACACATGGACCTGAAAGATTCTCCACTGACAACAAATCACAAATTCCAAGGTTTCAGCTCAAACCTTTTCAAGGGGCGAACCCAAATCTAATTCATAGTATGTAAGTCCTGATTTTAAATGTATCCTGATTGTAATCAATGTTATCCAAGCAATATGTTCTTTTCTACAATGCTAGCGAATCTAAACATAAAAGTTACTTTAACTTATGTAAAGTATTTATAAATTTAGACAAAATTCCCTATTTCAGAGAAATCATTCTTCATATGACTTGTTGGATAAATTTTCTGATATTGTAATCCTTTTTTTTTTTGTGCCATGTAAAATAGACAGCTGTACTACTAGTTTAATTTTACTTTTTTAGATATGTGTTTTATGGTAATGTATTTAGTATATACAGCCATGAAACAAGTTGACCTGTAACAATCTGTCACAATGAACAATAACTGTTCTTTTTCACAGCTGCGTGATTCAATCTAGTGAGATGTATAAGAAAAAGGTTTGGATGACTTTGATAAAATGTCTGCATCTGCCTTTTTAATAAGGTATACGTTATTGTGTACAATGCAATGTATCCAATCAAAGATTCTTTCTCCTTACCGCTGTGGTCCCAGAGGCTTTGTCTCTTTTAATTACAATTTAATATGATTTAATTGCTGTGTTGTGAACAGAGATACATAGCATTCAATAGCCCCAATACCTTCAGGAACCACTGTACTTATTCACTCAGCATGATGGATTTGCTGTGATCTAGTCTCTAGCTAAATTGGATTGATTCAATTCACCCTACTTATTAAACATCAATCAAGATTCTATCGCTGTTTCCTTCCTGTGTTTTTAATCATCCTGGCCAAGTTTAAATCAAGTAGTAAAATTTCTCACCAGATAAAAAAAGAATTAAAGCATTGTAGGTAATGGTTTATAGGGTATGACAGAATAAAAATAAATGTTTAAAAAATGTAAAAAAAAGTAGATATGAAGGAGATAATTGAACAATAATTTATTTTAAAAAAAGCTCATCTTAGGCATGTGCACATAGGTATACCTGTACGTCTGCTATTTCACCGACTCTCTAACAATTTGCTCTGCGGCATGCTGTGTCACAGGTAAGCATTGCAAAGTCTTTCCTTATAATAGCAGCCAACTTTTTAAAACATAAAAATGTCCATTCCAGGTTTGCCACATTAACTGGGTTCTCCCAAGATGGTCTATCTTCTTCAGTCTTGAAAAAGTTTAGAAAATCAGGCCCACTATGTCAATGTTCTGTGCATTGTGAATGTTGCAATAAGTGTTGATAATATGGGTATTACGGAGTAGTAATAGTTGAAGTCTTCTTCTTAAAATGTACTCATACCCCCTCAACTAACCCTATAACTTTTTGGGAAGGAAACTCTTCTCGCTGCTTACCTGAGTTATGAAGCCCTTACAAAGTTTCCCATAGTTTTATGGGAATGTAATATATGCCCACACATAACACTGCCTGGGCTTGAATGCCAAATGGGGCAGCAAATAGACTAATAATGGATTGTTAACACTGCAACCACAGAGCTGCAACCATCAGCCCAAAGATAAGGCAGGTTTGGCCACAGGAGACTTCAACCATCAGAAAGGCAGACTAAATAGTGTGCACAGCATGTGTGTGTATAAATATATATATATATATATATATATATATATATATATATATATATATATATATACGGTACCCATTTTGGACGGGTAAGAGGCCAGATACTAACTTGAGTATGCCTGCACGAAGGTTTTCCAAGCTGCACAAGGGTTACTAACACTTTTAAATATTAAAAAGAAAAAAGATTCTAAAATACATATAATGTCTCATAAGAGATGCAGGCAGTAAAAATATCCTCAAGTCCCAAAAGCAATATGTAATGATATTAGATGTTTGATCCAGACTTGTAAACATTATGTGTTCTACATGAAACAAAGTTTACATGACCTTCTTCAATTTTAATGATTTTGTTTCGTTTCATTAAAATCACATTTATTTCACAGCATGAAAAATATCCCTTGGTCGTTAAAGCAAGGGTCAGTTTGTTGCTGTGAAGTATCAGAAGTCTGAAATGTGAGCTCTTTTCGGTTTGCCTTTCTTGTGAATGTCAGATTGGGCCATCTGTACTTATGTACCTGGGAAAACGCTCTATTAACCCTTTCTGTTCCAAGGAAATGCAGATGTCATGATAAACGCTGTAACTTGTTTGCCTAGGGCAACATGAACTCCATCTGCCCTTGTCTGTATAAATTCAGGATATCTATTTAAAAACTTTTTATTTCAAAGCAAACTTTGTTTATTTATTTATTATGGATGCCTATATTTTTTCAGTATGTTTTGCTGAAACAGCTGTGCATTCTCATTTGGTTGTGTACATTCAGTGATGTTAATTAAATTCAGCTATTGTTAAGAAGCTTTGAGTGTTTTAACATTATTCATCAACAAGCTTCACACATTCTGCAGCATTTATGTCTGTGGCTTTATTGTGTGCAGCTGGAGAGGTTGTTTTTTATTTGATTTTTACTTTGTATGATACCTGAGAGTTAAAATGACATCAATGTTAATTAACAGAGCAGACTGGTTCACGAGGATATATTGGATGGAGATTCTGAGTCATTTGTAGCAAGGCAATTTTTCATCTGTATAATGAAAGTGAAAAAAGACGTTATAAAGACACAGTTGACCTACACCTGTTCACTTGTCAATAACTGCTTGAAATAACGACAAAATAATATGTCTTTATGTAATACTACCAACGGCAGTCAGTCGCCTTAGGTCAGAAGCTAAAGATGATCCCCTCAGTATGACTCGAGTGCCTTCTAAGCCTGCTAATATCGGGAGCTGAAAAAAGTTATGTATTTGGTGTGATAACCTGGGGATTACTTGCAAATATCTGGTCCAGGTGAGGCTTCAATAAAATATCTCTAAGTATATCATATATGATTCTTAAAATGTTCTTAGTAGTCTAGTAGGAATTGTAGTGGGTAAGAAAATGACGTTTATATACTTCTTCAAGGCTAAAAAAAGCCTATGCAGGCCAAAAAGCTCATTTCAAGTTGACAGAAAAATGCAACATCTTAAAAAGGTTTAATAAACTAAATGTAGGTTACCTGGAACCCTATGTTATCTACCTAAAGGATGCCATGGATGCTAGATGAAAATGAAGTTAGAATTGGCCAGGCCAGTTTTCTGTATATGCAACCAAAATATGCAAAATATAATAACTAAGGTAAAAAAAGAAAAAGAAACAGTTTAATGAGTACTTTGCACTGTAATATTTTATTTATTTATCAATGTGCTAACTTTTTCAGATAATAAGCACTCAGTAAATATGTTTACGCTACCCAGCCGATCCCCAGCAGTCTTCATATCATTCTTTGTGCAGCAGCTTTCACTCATGTCCCACGGTGCCATCTTTTTTATTCTCTCTTCTGGCTTTCCTGATGACACATATGACAGTACCTAATGTCTCTGTAAGGTCATGAGAAGATGTTCTGAAAATGTAATTACCTGTCTTGAATCTCACTGTGCCCATGCACAAGATTGTGTGCTTGGTTATTTACATTCGTGGAACAACCATTGATAATGTGGCACCCAAGATCACGCATGTGTAGAATGAGATCTCTAGAATCCAGCAGCTTTCTGGGATATGTTACATAGATATCCCCGGAGGCTGTGGGATTATCTATAAATCTTTCTCACTTTGGCGAGGACACCAAAGAGGGGGTAAGTAATTTAAAAATTATATTTTGAATATAAATATTTAAAAAAAATGTATAAAAAATATTTTTTAATTACTGTAAAGGGAGTTAGCAATCTTATTATTCAAAATTAAATTTTTGAGAATAGGTTTACTCTAAAGCTTAAAAACCATGAACAAATGCTCAGACTATTTCTTTGCTTTGTTATGAAGTACCTGTAAAATATACTTAGTTTGAATAAAGAAAAGTGAGCATATACAATATGTAGTTCAAAGTGCTTAGAAAGCTATTAAGATAATGATAGCTGTATCTAAAACACACATCAGTACATATTATTTTTGCTTGCAAACAAGCTCAACCTCTCAAATGAATAAATCATGGATTTTTACAACAACATTCATTGCCGCACACTTGCTGAAAAGTTTTGTAAATGCTAAGTAGAAGATTTCAAATTTATTATAACTATATGATCAGTTCCAATGCCTAAATAGGAATCAATGCACAACTTACATATTTTAAACATGCAACCTTTGATTATAGGCTAAACTCTCAGACCTTAAGGATATCATTGGAATAAAATTTCAATACATTTCAAGAAAGGTAGGCTAGTGATCATGATTATCATCAGAGCTCATAGTACCCACTGATCTGCGAAGGAACAAATGCCTTCAACTTCGTATGAAACTATCCTGTAAATTGCAATGTTATTTAGGGTAACACTACTGCTCTGGTGGTCAGTGAAGGGCTTAATGATTTGCGTATCTGTATCATGACTTGGCACATGCCCATGCAACTCAATAGCTTTTGCATAATGTTAGTGGTAATGGTAGTGGCCATGGCTTTAAAGTAACAAAGGGTAAAAAAGGCAAATTTTGGGAACTGCTGTAGCCAGAAAACGAATAGCATCCCTCTCACACTTATTTTATGAAAGGATAATGGCTTTGTCTTTTTTATTCACCAGCTCAAAGAATCATAAATTACTACTGACAAGACACGGCTCTGCCACCGTCATAGTTTGAGTTGGATGCTATTACATACTAACATTGTTCGTATTTATTAAGACCTTTCTTGCCCTGCTAGATACTGTTTTTTTGTTATCTTTAAAATGGCCATCATTTTGGACTGTACTATCAAAATTGGAAGGCCCTACAAATTGTGAGTCGTCCATCCATCAAACTGTCCTATTCAGTAGGATTCTTGTTCCTATTTAGTTGTAAAATGAGATATCTTCTTGTTTTTGACAGCAGATATGATGGTACTGTCTGCTTGTACTGCAAGGTTGATGATAAAACCATCCTCACCAATCTCCTAAATCTCAATCTCCCCAATCACCTAAAGAGTTTGTTCCCAGTGACGATACTACTGTTTCTTTTTTAGCCAGTCCCTGTCTACATTTATTTCAGTAGGAGCATCATATCATTGTAATAGACTGGTTTTCAAATAGTAACAATGGAGGATCATGCTTGATTAATGTGTGACAATATGGCTGCTTCGTCTTTAACAGTTGTGCAATCAACATAATGACAATGCAGGGGCACAACGTGGAGACATTTACCATCTCATAACAGGAAGTGCCTGAACAAGGACCTTAATGAAAGGTTCACCGAGCTTTACATTAAAAAAGCTACATGGTTATAAGAAAAAAATGAACGAAATTGGGATTCACAATATCATGGAAATGCATTTAAGTGATGATGGTTCCTTGGTGTAGACCTTAACCCAGTTCATCTACCCTGACTCCTATGATGGGTATGCTGTACTGTCATACTTCCATTTCCTTTTGTACCTTGAGTATTAATCATATATTTCTAGACTTGGATTTTACAGTATTTAGGGTTTTCTCAATGGTAGTTTTCTTGGTGGTTTACCTATCAGTTCTGTACACTTTGATGACACCCTTTTTCATACAGGTAAAGAAAGCTTTTCACTCTTTCTATTACCCCAAATAACGTTGGCCAAAAACCTGAACTTAAAAATGTAAAGCACCATTGATTCACTTTATACCTACTCTCTACCCTTATCCATTTGGAAATCCAAGGCTTCAAACACAAGAAGATAGCAATCAATGTGGAAAGAATGTCCAACAGTAGCACTCTACTATTCCATATAATGCAGAAGATAAAAAGCTTAGTGTCACAAGTCAATTAGAGACTTCTGCATGATAGACAGCTTAATAGGATGAGAAGCGAAAGATTGATAAAAAATTCACAAAAGCAGGGTCATTCACAAGAGGAGGTAATTCTCTTGAACTTGCCTACAAACTAAACAAATATGACACATGCTGTCAAGAAAGAGAAATGTGATTTTTATTCCAGTTTTAGAGAATGCATATTTTTTAAGAAGGGGACACTATCAAATGTGTTTCACAGAAAGGATTATAGTTAAAAAATTATTATTTGCACTTTTAATTATTAGTTATGATCTGCCACCCTTTTAGATAGAAGGACCATTTAAAGGTGTTACATCAAACTGTTTTCTTTAATTGTTGGAAATACCCATCTTTTGTTTTCTTAACCATTTCCATAGAAACAGATTAACCCATTCCACAATAAAGTCTGCAGTTTTTCCAAATTTGTCTTTACTAAACACCCTCATAAAGTTTTATTTTCCTGACCTAGCAGAGTCTGAAGGCTGAAGAACAATTTGTATTTATAGCTAGAAAAGCAACATTAATGTACTGCATGCCAAGGCTAAAACTGAGGACTGTGGTGTTTCCTTGGTAATGTAAAAAGCATTATGTAGAAAACATATTCCCCAGCTAAAGTAGCACTATATACTAGACAATTATTACCACAAACATACACAGCATGTGACATTCAAAATAAGTTAAAATTAGTAATAAAGTTTAATGGGGTCCAATCACAACTAACAAGAAAAACACACCTGATGATGTTTATTTTACTAAATGTATTCAACAAAGGGCCAAACACAACTTACAGTATAATAACAGCGCTGCATAATATGTTGGCGCTATATAAATCCTGTTTATTATTAATAATAATAATAATAATAATAATAATAAAGTAACATTCTCTTCTGCATCATAAATCATATTTCACTAATCATTTTTTTTTTTTGCATGACTGTCACAAGATAAGCTTTTTTAAAACTGTACAACATCAGTTTATTTTCTTGGCAATAGCGAACAAGCTGCTAAGAATTTCCTGCAGATGACAGGTCTAAGGTCATCTTATTGTAAATCATGGAAATTAACGTTGGATGATTTACATTCTAAACACCAGTGTCCCTGATTTCATTATCTAATCCAATTATAGTCATTTTACAAACCATTAGCAACATTCTATTGTCATGGGTTAGCATAATGAACATTGCGAATCGACTCTTAAGATTTTTTATAAACACCTGCTCATGCTAAGACCCCATGTGCAAAAAGCATAGGATTTAATGTAACTTGAAAAAAAGAAAGAAAACAATTAAAGAATATGCATAATAGGATGCAATAACACATCTATCATCATGGAGCTGCCATTAATAGGTATGAAGATAATAAGTTTGGAGTGCTATGCATAGAAGAAAAAGCTTATAGATAAAGGAATTGTTTTTCCCTTTTTGCCCCAATGCTTTTTTCTTTATTAAAGTGCATCCTAGCTTCCATTAGTTGCAATTGGTGTGTTTATCATTGTATCTAATTGTTGCAATGCTGCCATTACTAAAGACAATGAATAAACATTCTGTAAATCAATTGAATGCCACAGTAAAGTGGAAGTTTTTAATAACTATGTCTAAGGGAGTGACAGTTGTTTACACTGAATATCCCGTATGTGCATCACAAACTGTTCATACCAGTTTATTGAAGACTGGGAATTCTCTTTATTTTCAGGGTAGCTGCCTGTGTATGCTTTGTTTTCTGTGTATGAGCCACTGTGCTCCCCTGTATTTTACTGTATTCTGTATGCTGTGCTGTATGTTATATACAGTTTTTGGATCACCTCGTTCTGAACTAGAAGTCTGATTGAACTTTTACAGAGTTTCACATTATCATGAAGGGGTCATTTTTACATTTCAGGTAATGAGACCCTGTGTAGTAACAATGGTCCACTGATAACCAGTGTTAAAAAAATATTTCCCAAGCAGCCGCATCAACTTTGCAAGAAGCTGAAAAACTGTTTACTGTACTGTTTACTGGAACTGCTTACTAGGTAACATTCCTAAACTCTGGTTGGGCTAACAAATTAAAATGACCCCAAACAGCAGCAAAGGTGGCCATGCTGCTATCGGCTACAATACTGACTCAAGGCACTTTGGGCTTCCAGGCCTGGATGTTTAAAACAATATCAATGAGATACAGGGCTAGTTGCTCAGAAATCCCTTACACTTTCCAAAGTGACTAAGTTTATTGTCATTATTATTAATAAATAGTATTTATAAGGAGCCGACATATTACTCAGTGCTTTAGAAAAGTCCATATCACTAGCTGTGCCTCAAAGGGGCTCACAATCTAATGTCCCTACCATGTCATTACCACAGTCTAAGGACAATTTAGGGGGAGGCCATTTAACCTAACTGGATGTTTTTGGAATGTGGAAGAAATTTTGGAGTGCCCGGAGGAAATCCATGCATATGCAACTAGAACATGCAAACTTCATGCAGATAATGTCCTCGTCGACATTCAAACCTGGGACCTAAACTAAGTTATCAACAATTTAGAAAAGTGGAGATATGATATTCAAATTAGGCATACACTTTCCTAAGTGAACAGGCTCTATTATTTCAGTACATTTCATCTCAATGTGCTACATATTATTGCAGATTTTACTGTAAGGTAAAGGAGGTAATTGAATCTGCATATCACACATGACAACCTGCAAAATGAGAAAAGTAAAAAGGGGCTAGAAGAAAACAATTAAAAGATTAAAAAATGTCAAACAAAGGTAATTAAATTTAAAGGAAATATTCACACACTGAATCTTACAAGTAGAAATTATGAAAAATGTGAACTTTGACTTCAAGTGATTCTATTGTAAGACATTGAAGCTTTCTTTGTGCATATAATTATTATTTAGGTAGAGTATTTCACGTTATTAAATATATAATCCTTTAAAGTTGTTTTATATTTGCTCCACTGGCTTTCAAACGCTATTCAATTTCTTTGGAATAAAGGAAATAATGTTGCCATGGAAAAAAAAATTAAAATGACCCCGTTAATTCAGACTGATTGTTAACAGCAGAGACCTCTTGAAGTTCAGAAGTACCTTCAAGTTTATAGCCTGTATGTGTTTTAAATGTATTTAACAAGGTAGGATTGAAGTGCATTCTTTTTTTCAGTACTTCACATTTCATTAGAAAATCTTAAAATGTTCAAGTAGCACAGTGTACAGGAAAAAGGGACAGAGATGACAGCTGATAAATGAATGCAATATTTCAACACCATTTCTAACCAAAGATGGAGGCTATTAGTCATTCTGACTACCAAATCTAACATATGTTTATACATGCAGGGTGCAAAGAGATTTCGGAAGTAAGAAAAAAATCCAAATCACAGTTGCAACCAGAGGAAGCGATAAAATGTATCTTTGTCAGAAGCCTGTAGTTTTCAGATGAATTGATCTCTGCAGGTTGAGTTTAATACTGGAGTGCAATCATGCAAACCATCTAAAGAAAAAGGACATCAAGCAGTTCCTGGCGTTTTGCCACACAAGAGCTCTCCCACAAGTTCCTGTAAGCATGTTACTGTTTCAGAAACTTGATTGTCTCTTGCAGGATGTGTACAACGTGTCCATGTAGGGGAATGACATAGCAAAATAAAGAAAAACAATGGAATCAGGAACAGTTGCTTTGTCAGTCAAATGCTGGATTAATCAGATGTGGCATGACAATGTACTGCCCCATATGCTCCCTATTATCTGTCAAGTTTCATGTTTTTATGCTGATAAACATCAGTTAAAAGGAGCATTAGAAGAATGCAACAGGCAATTTTAGATCTCAGCTGGTTAATGTAGAAATAAAAACCATATTCACCAGAAGGATTCTTGTGCTTCGATGTATTTTAAAAATATACATACATATATATATAAATATAAACATATATATATATATATATATATATATTTATATATATATACGTTTTGCTTCTCCCTAATATTTGACACACTTGGAGTGACAGAGAGTCTCTGGGGGGTGCTATGGCCTGCAAAATAGTGGCGTGAACCCTAAGAAGGGCTAAGGTGCAGAATCTAAACAGCAGCCTGGTCTTCTCCAGAGCCTCTAGTGGTGAGGATGTTGCGCTGCAGCGTGCTGCCAGGTTGCGGTTCTTGGTCACACCAGGGTGGGCAGAACAGAACGTGGTACTGAATAACTAGGCAGGAGAATAGTCAAAGGCGGCCGGGTGTGAAGCAGGCAGCAAGCAAGAGAGGTCAGGAACAAAGTCAGGGGTCAAGAGCCAGAAATGCAGAAAATAGACACGGGGAAAAGAGAGACACAGGAGGCAGGTGGGACACAGGGGTCACCATTGACACAGGGGAACACTGCAACAGAAGTGTCAAGGTATTGTAATAGGAGCAAATGCTCAGCAGAGCTAGAGGGCCGGGCACTAGTTGAGACATGTTGCACGAACGCTATGTCTAAGCCAACTAAATAGCCAAGGATGAGTAAGAGGCAATTTCCTGATTGGTGGGGAGGAGGGGCAATACTTACAAAACTTGCAAGAGGAGACACGCCCAGTATCAGGACTGCCTGCATGTTCAGGAGAGAGGCCCCGGGGCTTTAGCGAGGAGGAGGTGTGACATTATTATTATTATTATTATTATTATTAATATTAATAATATGGCTAGCATAAAGGGTACTAATCCAATAACTGAAATGCAGAAGGTCTCTAATGTTGTTCTGCAATACTGCCTCTGTCCTAGGACTGTAACCAAATAATTTAAACTGACTCAGTACTGCGCACTTCATTCTTGCAGCATTTTAAAAATTACTTTTTTTTTAGTTTATCCTTATCATGCTGTTTATTTTATATAGCTCTGACAAATAACACAATATTATGATTTTAGTATATAATTATATAATATTCATTACTGTAAAGAAAAAATTAAATGATTCATATTATTATTATTTGGTGACATAACTTTGCTAAGCATTGGATGAATGCATTTAAAGATCAGGATCCAAAAACATGCAGTTAGGTTAAGTGGCTTCCCCCAAAATTGACCTTAGACTAAAATAATGACATTTGGCTATGGTAGGGACATTAGATTGTGAGCTCCTTTGTAAAACAGCTGGTGACATGACTATGGATTTTGGACAGCACTGTGTAATATGTTGGCGCTATATAAATACTGTGTAATAATAATGATAATAATCATCATCAGTGATAACAGCTACAAGAACATGGTACTGCCAAACACTGGCATTGGTAGAATGGTTGAGTTGCAATGGATGGTATCTATAGATAGTATAACAGTCTCCCCCATTGGAGCTGCATAATTTCTGAATTTTCCTTCTCATGGGGTAAAAAATACACACTCTCAGTCCAAAAGTATAGTCTAGGAGTTTTATTAAAATAATTCACAATCAGCTGGAGAAAGGGATATGGTCAAGGATGCTCACAATCTAAAGAGAATGAGAATCACATTCTGGGGTAAATAAACCACTCTCTACCCCTTTCTTCCAAATAGGATAACCCTTAATGGGACAGTCCTGATTTTTATAATACTTGTAGACTGGGTCTTCTCATGGAAACCTTATGTGGGTTTCACTACCCTATCAAATACATCAACGGACCTCCAGGTCCCTCTGTCTACTGCAGACCTTTATTCTGTTTTTATTTTAGGTTTTCTAAGTCTCCAGCCCTAGCTGGGATAGACCCTATACCCCCCAGCGAGACTGGCCCTGCAGAATCTAATTACGTCTACATGGCGGAGACACCCCTTACATCTGAGTCTCCAGATATTTATCCTAAATCATGAACCCAATTCACTGGTTGCCAGTCCCTGTGATTGGGTACAGAAAAACAACCATCCTCACCCATGATTTGTCCCCTAATCTACCTTGGACCAGGAAACCTTCCTGACAACAGAAGAGGGTGACCAATCACAGAGCTACGATTACATACAAAGAAGCTTCTGTTTTCTTGTAAAATCTCTAACCGGATGTTATAAAGGAAAGTATGAGAGGTAAAAGTGCCAAGGCAGTAAGACTACTGAACTGTGGGTGTTATGATTTGAAAATTATTAGCCAGCATAAAGTTCTAGGAAGTGCTGCAGTATAATGAATGTAATGGATAGAAAATTCTTAAAATGGCAATGACAAGGGCATAATGTTGATAAATAGTACATTTAGCCAATATATAGGAGGTGGTTAGCAGTAGCAGGAATACCGTGTTATGATACCATCATATATAAATAAGAAGTAATGGGCTGTGTGAATGGTGCCAGGGTTCTTCAGTCTCCTATAAACAGATTACATACTGTAAAGACTGCCTTCTGGTGCTAGACTAAACTGTTTAGATTTAATACTGCCACATTTGGGGAAAATATATTCAAATCTGAGTATACCATGTAATTGCAAACAGAAATCTATTTCTAAGGGTTTTCAAGCATGCAGTTAAGATATATAAAACTGCTTATACTTTTAAATCATTTAGGGTGTGAATCCCCTTGCCCCCCCCCCCAAGTAATATTGCTCACTTCTTTAGCAGTTGATAACTGGCTTTCAGCTTGCATTGAGCATGTCACAGTAGAAATCTAAGTTTTTTTCTTTACTTTTTTTGTATTTTCCTGAAACTCTACATGCACTATAACGTAACATAACCATAATGTAATACAAGAAACAATGTTTTTTACTGACATTAAACAATTCAAGGTTCAAGGGCATAATTAAAACCATTTAGCGAGGAACAACACAATGTGACATATAGCTTGACATTGCTTACAGTGCTTCATACATTTTATAAAAGCTGTGCAGTAAGCCACAGGGATGCTATGGATAAAGAAAGTGATTCATTTCAATTCAATATTTAATCACATTGTAGGGAAGAAATTATTGTCCTAGAATTTTAGAAATATTTTGCTTTACAGATATCTTAAAGAGTAAAGAAAATTAATTACCTAAATAAGGTTAAAATATAAAGATATACAAAACCTATTAAAGCTGCATGTTTCTTATTGTATCACCAATTGTGACGCTGCTCCATTAATGACCAATCAATACTTCACATGCAGGGGTATTATCACCCTCTGTAGTCCTTAAAGAATGACACTGCCTAACTTTCCTCATGCATAAAGATTGGGCAAACATCCTACCAGCTACCATCTTTCATTTACCTAATAACTGACATGGTTTCTCCATCTCCCTACAGGTTACATGAGTGCAAAATGTGTACAATGAACTTGTATAATAATAATATTTATCAGCTAAAAGTATCAGTCATGCATAGTAATTCCTTCTAGATGTTGAATATAAACTTTGCTGCAGCAAACATGTCTCATTGGACCCGGCAGTCTCTAGATGCCATGCACAGAAAAAAAAATGACAGAATATAACAGACGGTATAAAACGAATGTATACTATAGTTTAGTAAATTTGGATGGGACTGGAGTGCTTCCCTCTGGGTGTACCCTCATTAAATAGCAAAGTGAAGCTGTAAATCATACTTTTCATTTGAATATTAGATTTAGAATACAATAAAGTTATTTTATACATTGTATATAATGGGAAATATATATAAGCATAATGCATATATATGCCAACTATCTCTGACTTCCTGGAACAGTAAGACTGGTGCCTGAAAAGGATTGTGATTGAAAACCTGTTTGGTACCATTGTCACTAGAATTTTAAATCAAGCTTGGCAAAGTCCAGCTTTGTACACAGATGTTGGCTTGTACACTTTTTATATTGGCGATGTTCTGCCTCCCATTCCGACCCACTTGTAAATATTTAGGTGACTGATGCATTGGGTATATCAAAGGGCCCAATAAATGTTTTGTGTATTACTCAAACACCATCCAATCCATGGTAATTTATGTATAAAGACATCCTTTGTCCACACTCATAGAAAGCAAACCACAATCATATTTTATTTTATCATGTTGTCTTGTTCCATTTTAACAGTGTTTCTTATTTATTAGTTATAAAATAGCCAGCTTCAAAGACTAAAGTAGGAAATATGAATAGCAAACTACACAAGGCAACCTTTGCCAGATATAAATTGTGTGTAATAGGTATGTTGTTGTCAAGGAGGCAAATATGAATTTGAGAATGAGTTCTGCAAAATGTTATTGAATACATTAAGCTTCATAACAGCCTTTGTAAGCATACAAATTATATTGTACTGCATATTTTGTTACAGCCATGAGCAAAAAATATGTTTTATTCCTAAAGTTCACAAGTTGCTAAGTAGATGTTCTGCCGTGTTTTTCTTTTTCATTTGAGAAGTACAGTATACAGAAAATCTTCTTTATGAATAATAATTGAATGCAAAATACCCATATGACATGTGATGGCATTATTGTTTTCATTGAAGTCCAATATAAGGCTGTTTTCTCTAAAACTGCTTTTTTAATAACCTCATTGGTTCCCCATGCCAGAGAGTGTGAAGAGGGGGATGATGAGACATTCTTTTTACTCATTTACCTATTTTTGTAAATTTCGGCTTCAGTTATTTAATACAGTAATCAACTGACTTTTACCAGGTAATAAATAATAGAACACAATACATTGTTACATTTTTTTCTACAGCTGTTATTCTTGGTGCAAGATTGATTTATCTTAGCACTGATAGCTGCAGTGTCAAAAGGGTATATCTGCAGTAAAAGGGCCTTAGATATTCTTAGGGATTAGGTTAGTTGTTAGGTTAGTACCAGGGCTAAATGTAGAGGATAATAAAAAAGATTACAATTAAGGTAAAATTAAGCCTTCCTCAGCCAATCAGAGAGCACTAGAGGTTTTGAGTAGGGAGACTTCTCACCATTTAACCTCTGGTGCCATGATTGCAGCCGTTTCTCTATCCAGGAACACAGGACTCCATGTGTTCCTAGATAAAGAAACTCTATCCAAGAACACATACTACTAGTAAAGGTCCCCTGATAGGTCTTGCAGGTCCCAAAAATTCGGTCTCACCGGCCGAATTTTCAAAGGCCGTTCTCATCTACATGTTTGGTAAGCGAGAACAGCCTAATTTGCTGTAAGACCCAATTTAATAAATCTAATAATCTACTCCAGTCTTGGATAGCTTTATTAAATCAGGCCCAACAATTTTTCCTATGCAGTATTTATATAGGGCTGACATATAATACAGCGATGTACAAAGTCCTAGTCATGCCACTAGCTGTCTCTCGAAGGGGCTCACAATCTAATGTCCCTACCATAGTCATATGTCTTTAATACAGTCTAAGGATAGTTGGGGGAAGGGAGTAATCAACCTAACTGCATGTTTTTGGAATGTGGGAAGAAACCGGAGAACCTGAAGGAAACCCACACAAACACGGGGAGAACATGCAATTTGAACCTGGGACCAAGCACTGCAAAGGCCAGAGGGCTAACCTCTGAGCCACCATGCTGATCCCGTGATGGAAGAACCTGGGTGATCCATCGAACCTGGAATGGACTTTTGAAAACATAGCTAATATGTTTTAAGAAATCCATTCCAGTTTTAATGGATCACCCAGATTTTCCCATGATAGTCTATTTTCTCCCGTCTTGGAGAGCTCTCACTTTTCAAATTTACATCACTTTAGTTAGACAGGGAACATATTCCAACTATGGACATTGAAACTTACATTACTTGGGCCTATAATACCTCTATTATAACCGTTTCCCCCTCATATGCTTCCTTACAGCCCAAACGCACAGTCATATAGTCATAATCAAATATGTATATGGAGTGTCAGAAAAAAATCAGAAGAATTTAATAAACATTGTATACCTGTTTCTTTCAAAATCAGCAATACACTGAAACAAAAGTTTGCATATCTAAATGAGCTAACAACCAAACACAGGTGTGGCAACTTAGTGTATACAGTGATGTGTAGTGAGACTTGTACATTGGAGAGACAAAACAACTTCTTAACGAATGTCTTAAAATAAAAGGGCAAATTCTACATATCAAGCACTTCCTACACCTACAATGGGAGATTGTTTTGAGAACAGTGAGCTGCACCAGGGGTTCACATGAACTATGAAATAGGCTATATTTACCATCTGCTCACCACATGTAATGCTGTTTTACCTTATGTACCCTGGTAATAGAACAATAATTCACACTTTCAGTCATATAAATCTAAGGATTAACACCTATGCTATTTTTATATAAGGGACAATCCTGTTCTTGTACTATCAACATCTTGCCTTGTCACATTCCATAATATCTGGATTAGGGTGTCTGTCCTACCTGTGTGAATATAAGTACTCATGAGAACTGAAGAAGTAGCTTGATGCTATGAAATGCCCCTCAACATTTTTTTGCAAGAAAAAATCCATTTGAATATGAATAACTACTATTGGATATACCATGATCTGGATAAATGAGAACCTTCACAGGCATACCACTGAAGTTTTCTTTTTGTTTCTTTCTTTTCTTTTTTTTTGCTATGGCCATTTTTTTTGCACTGCCAGGTGACCCTTCAACCCTTGATACCAAAAGGGTTTTTGGTGCTGTTGAAAACCACAAGCTGCAGTAGGGCAATACTTTTTATTCCAAAAAATAGATTAAACAGCAAATACATGTCAACAGCGATACATTTTTTAAGTTTTTAGCAATTGTCTGTGGTGAGCAGCTTACTTTTTCTATTTTTTTCTATTTCAGTTCTTTTTTTTTTGTCTGTTTTCAATAGTTTGTTTTTGTTCAAGTTGCAAAAACAGCTATTACTGTTTATGAAATTTACACTTTTTTGAGATAATTGTTACTGAATAATTCCTGTAATAATGCACACACAAACAGAAACATCAGCTTTCCATCCTTTATAAATACATTCCAAAGAAAATATTTTATTATGAACTGTTTATTCATCTCACCTGTAAGAATCTTTTCCCACTTGAATGGCAGACGGAAGTTTCTTTTACATTTTGCCAAATTGCTTTGACACCAAGCATCTATTTTAATTAATTATCCCAAAAGAGATGTATTTGGCTGCTGTGTAGCTAATAAAGCACAAAATGGTTATGTTGTGGATTGCTTTTATTGGGAATCATTATTCTTGTGTACGTTAGATTGGATGAGTTTGTTGTTTGAAGAAGCACAGCCATCTGGTAAATAATTTTTTACTAATGATAAAACAGCAATTCTCTGAAATTCTCTGTAAAATTCCCTTTATGATATTTGTTCTTTTAATACAGCATGCTCATTTCTGAGATCTAAACCCTGTACTGGCAAATAAAACTGTTAACAAATTTGTTTTACAATTAATAATATTTTTTGATCGAAATTACCTTATAAACTATATTCAATTATAAACAGATCCAAATATAAAAGGTTACTTTTATTTGAAAAAAAATGAAGAGCTTCTCAGGCATAAACCTAGCACAAAAATTGGCCGTATTATTTTTAGAACTTTTTGACAAGAATAAAAAATGCAATCACATGGGCTCAGTTTATCTTTTTTTTTTCCTCCAATTTTACAGGGTAATGTATTTTGTACTTAAGTTTCTATAATGGTTTGTTTGGTCTAAATTATTTTAATGCATGGTTGTTGTTCACTAGTAGATAGAGCTGTATTCACAAACAACTGGTGTTTGGCAGCTCTGACCTGTGATACCAGAGACAAATGAAGTTCCAGAACATGTCACTAGGTCTCACCTAAGTGTAAATCAGTATTATTTTTCAAATGGCATTATCAGATCAAAACAATCCTGGTTTATACTCGAGTATATGCCAAGTATACATTTAGACACTAAGTTATTTGGTAGGTACTCAGAAAATGCCATCAATTTTACTTGACCTGGAAGGTGCAGTTTCATATGGTTTACAGCAATGTTCTTATTGAAAGCCCAGTTTCTTGTCTTGGTGTTATAAGATTTTATATGTATATAATTACATATATATATAACAAAAATATTGCCTCTTGCCCCTATGATGTTTGACTAACTTTATGACTTACCAAATAAAACTGTACCAATGTATTCTCCAATGGCTGTGAAATAATAACAAAGTATTTCTTATAACACAAAAGAAAAAGCTAGAAAGAAATCAAAAGAACGGAATGTTCAAAACTGCAATATAGGTTGACATGTCAACACATGTCTATCACATCACTCTTGTTTGTTCCCTAAAGCTTTGCCCTCACAGATTGCAACAAAAGTGGCTCTCATTTAAGGAAGAGTAGTTGTGAACAATTTTATAGAATTATATTTGTAGTGTTAGGCAGAAACTAGGATAAGCAACAAAAAGAACATTGTACAGCCTCAGCGAAATTAATGTGATATGGTTTTATTGGATCTCTGATGCATAAATGCAAAATAATGCAGGAGTATGTTGAAGAACACTAGCAATTTTAAGTTTCACTCTCATATTAGAATGAAAGGGATTCAGGGCAAAGTGACAGGTTCTGTTGACAGGGCCCCCTAACAAACCTTTGTTGCTGCTGTCTTTACCCACAGGAGCTGAGTATAAATTCTCTGTTTTAGTGTTGGAGTTTAATGATCTTCTCCCCTCCCTTAGTTTACAGTGTTCATGCCTGGAGTACGTCATTGTGAAAAGATAATAAATATATATTTACATTATTTGAACTGTGATGTCATTAATAGAGATTTTAGTGATTCAATTTTGAATTTTAAAGTGTTGCACGTGTTGTCTGTTTATAACAAATGATTTAATTGTTTACCAGAACAGAGTAGACATTAAATTACCTCCTAAAAACATTTTATTTTTTCTTTACAGCTGTTTGATGTAGCCTCAGAAGTTTGCTGACAGTATTGGTTTTCTTGTAGCACTGTCAGCATTAAGTTGATTATTGGGCCACACACCTGATAGGCCAACTGAAGGGCCATCATAGTAATCTGGCAAACTCTATTACTATTTGGGACACACCAAATTTTATACAGTGCTGTAAGCTGTCAAAAGTTCAATACCCATCACTTAGATATTGGGAAAATGTAGATGAAAAGGTAAACTTGCTGTGATAATGGTAAATTACAAAATTACATATTTCTTAAGGGCAGGTTGAGCGATCCTGTCTGGCTCACATGGGCTAGCACCTTGCTAGCTACTTGGTAACTCTCCCTAGAGCTGGTTCTTAAAGAATCAGCCTCTGCACATTTCACAGCTGGCAGCAGAGAGTGGTACTGATCACTGTCACTCTATTTAATTTATAGGTTTGTATGTAGTGTCTTTCCAAGATAACCGCACCTCAACCTTATGGCCAGTCTGAAGAAAAGGTGGAGGTTTTTTTTTTAATGATTACCTCTTTAAAACTATTTACTATAAATTAAAGAACTGCTAATAATACTAAAAATAGTCAGCAAGACATGTCAGCAAAGACTCAGCAAGACATGCGCTAATAGCTTTATTTGTTGTAATCATTTGTTAAATAGAGTGAGATTTGCAGAGGTCAAAGTCTTGAACAACAGTCACAAATATTTGAGTGAGTAGAGGACATTCATGCAAGATGCATGACATTTAACAGGTTTGTTAATTGCTGCTACAAAATCAATGCTCTGTTAGTTTGTTTGAAGTGACCGAATCATAGCGATCCTTTGCTTTCGCAGTTTTACGGACATTCAGCTGAGCACATATTGTTCATAAGTGCAACCACGTGGAAATGTGTAAATGTCAGATAAAATGCTGGCGGATTCTAGCTCTCTAAAATTAATTTAATCGAATGCACATACTGGCCTGGAATATACTTGACCTTGCCAAAATAATACGTTGACTAAAACTAAAATAGTATTATTTTAATATGGTAACTTGCAATTAACAGTTGTAAGAAACAAAATAAAGGGTTATACAATGAAAATACAAAACCTACTTAGTAGTATTGCAAGTAAATCTGTTTTTCTCAATATTTTCTTGAATATCTTAAATATATGTATTAATCTCTGCGTAATAGGCCTCTAGCTATGCCACTACCAAAAATATAAATGACCATGAGCTGGTGCAACAGGGAATGCTACTTCTGTCTCAAAGAGACCAGTTGATCAGCAGGTGAGGTACAGTATATGATTCATCCCTCATGCTGTTCTTGGTATCTGTTCAGCAGTCCTATAATGCAGATTGGGTCAGTGCAATTTATTCTCCATAAAAATAAAAATGCAAGTGTTTCAGAA
Organism: Pyxicephalus adspersus; assembly: GCF_032062135.1. NCBI lineage: Eukaryota > Metazoa > Chordata > Amphibia > Anura > Pyxicephalidae > Pyxicephalus > Pyxicephalus adspersus. The sequence goes on from NC_092863.1 coordinate 63,038,922, forward strand.
ACTCTTTGTACGTGGGCACTGCACAAATGGCTTCACTCACAATAAACTGTTTAATTTATATAGTGTTTTTTGGGTAATTGCACAGAGATTGAATACTTTCAGGCCAATGGTGGCTAGTGAATACTTTTCATAATGTACTTGTTAGGACACGGGTGCCATTTTTTTCTTACTTTTAAGGCTGTGGTTAGGGCTGTTTTTTCTCTCTAACTGTTGGCAAGTTTCACCATGGTATAAATTTGATAAGCTTATGAAATGTCACAACATTTACTGCTGTCCGGAGTTGCAATACATTCTTGCCAAGATCTTAAATTGATAATGGCAGAGTTGGACTGTTGAGTTAAATTTGCACCAGAAAAGATTCTCAATGTGGTTAAAATTTAGATTCTGTAGTGGCTAATTTAGTTGTAAAAATGATGCCTCATACACCCTGGTCCACTTTTTCACCAATGGAGCCTGATGAATCCTGGCAGTGTACTTTTGAAATATCCCTGAGCCATCAGGGAAATAAAAAATATTATTGTTGGAAAAAGCCTAGTCATTCAATATATTTAACTAGCTAGGCAGTGTATTTTATGTTTACCTGTCCCAATAAAAGGTAAAATGGAGAATGCATGCACTTTATATACCAAAAAAGCTTTTTGAATTTTGAAAGATTCCCCAGGGGAGTGAAGACTTCAGGCCTGGGCTGTGTGTTAAGTTTTTATTTATTAAAAAGTACACAGTTTCATTTTTAATAACAATAGAAGAAACATGTAGCCAGCATGATCAACTACTTCACTTAATGCCAACAAAAAAAAGTACCACTGAGTAGACACTACTATTTTGCTGTTGATTGGATTCCTTATGATGCTGATTGCATTTGCTAAGATGTAATTTAGAACAATATGCATTAAAATGTTAACTAACTACAGCAAAATTGTAAAAAATTCTATTCAATAAGAATATTTCTTTTAGGTAACAGAACACTTTAATCCATTAGGTAAGGCCTCCTCCTCAATTTCACGGATTAATTAAAGTTTTCACTGGAACACCTGCTATTAGACTTGCCATATTAAACAATGAAATGAAAATAAATGGATAGCAGGCAAATTTGATCATATCTGTTTAAATTTAGCAGACTATACACATCAGAGTGTCCTTCATAGATTATAGCAATCTTTTACAGTGTAAATTCAGTAACAATAAACACATGTGGCACTTCAAGCGGTCTTGATCACCAGACTGTTGCAAAAAAAAAACCTTGGAAATATACAAAGGGTGGATAGGAATAATAATAGTCGCTCCATTTACTAAACAATAAAAATATCAAAGGCCGTGGTAGAGGAACATGAACACATATAACTAAACTATGAAGTGCTTTTAAACACAATATGATACTCCAAGTCCTAGGTGGCTAATAATGTTCCTTTTTTTGTGGTATGCTCCACTTGTTCAGTTCAAATCAATGATATTACATATAGTTGTAAATTTAAGTTCTTCAATCAGGTAGCCCATATGTCCAGGGTTAGATGAGTAGTGTCTATTGTTCTGAATGTATGTAATTGATAACACTCTATTTTTCTTTTCAATTTCTTTGATAATTTCCATTTTAAATATACAAACATTTGAACAAACAAACAAAATAAAATGCCTCATATCATACTAAGACCTAATAATCTACATCCAATCAATAATAGAATACAATATCTTAACTTCTTCTATTATATCCTTCTATCCCAACCCATTTAGCCCCTCAAATTCTATTATTTCTATTTTCTAATTACTATTTACAATCTCTTCCCTTTATATCCTTAATTAATTATTTATGAGATTGTCCGCTTACCTCTCTTCTCTTGACCCCTCTAAAATTACCCCAGTGACAGTTATCTGTGCTATTGTTAAACATCTATCATATCAATCAATCTTATACACATCTTCCCCTTCCCCCCATAACAATATATTTATTTAAAACAAAAAAACTATTATTGTGTTTATATTGTGTCAAGATAACATTTATTTTTCATACTCCTTGCCCTTTTTTGGACCAATCTAGGTGATAATATTCTTATGCTGCAGTTAGGAAAACAGTAATTAAAGCAGAACCAGCGTCAACCTGGGATTCCTCTTTGTCTTGGCACAGTGGAAGCTCATTTTCTTTTTCAAAAAGGGTGTTGCACTTATAAAAAAAAAACAACATTTTTACTTTATTTAATAGAGTTGTCTACCCTTCTATGTAAAATAAACATGTTGAGTTTAGGTACGCTTTAATAAAAGAAAAAATTAGTAAAAACAAACAATCACGGTAAGTTAGGCTTAATTCTGGGGTTCAAATGAGGATAGTTAAGTGTTAGGATCACCCCAACAATGAAGTTAAAAGAAAACCTGCATCGAGAGGCCACCATTTCTGAAACCCAAAGTTTGATTTTAAGTCATTACTTTCTGGGTCTCTGACGAGGTGAGAGAGAAGACAGCACTCCTTATTTGTAGACACTAAAAAGATGGTAGCCTGCCAGGGAGTTTCATTTTTAGAATCAGCCTACACACAGCACAGGTATCACACATATATTGTAAAAGTAACAATACAGTTACATATTCCATTTTTACTATGTGGCTGCTTCCATTCAGTGTGTATGTTAAACAAAACCATACAAACCATATATATTCACCCACATGTGCGATATGCGTACAAAGGTATAACTGGGCCCTTAGGGATGAATGTCAGAGCTGGGAATTTATGGTGTCAAAATCAGAAGTGGGTACTCAGCATTAAAAAAGAACAGAATGGCTGTGCGATTGCTATTATCCGGCAGGCAGCTTACAGCAAGTTAGAAAAACACAAGCAAAATTTGGTTGAATTTTAGCACACATAATATTAGAATTATTGGACGGTAAAGATGGAGATTTACATTATGTGCATATTTCTCCATGGGAATTCACATACCTCTCAGTCACTACAAAATGTCTGTGCCATGATGGTTCTTTTTCTAAAACATGGGTGAGCTTGTGAGCATTTGGATTTGTTTAAGATGAATGAACTGTCATATTCAACAAAGTATCCAAAATGAACGAACAGACACCCCCAGCCATAACTAAGCCTTGTCTGTGACAGTTAAGAGATAAGTGACAGTTTAAGCTGTCATTTGCAGAGTCCCTATGGTTAGAGTCTGGCTGTCGCATAACAAGACTCACTAGCTCCAGCAAGTTCAAACAATTAGAAAGTTTAATGTTTACTTGTATATAGGCACTCACTTAGTCTTTAGTCTGCTGAGAACAGAAGGAAGTTCTGTAATTCATTATTTATTAGGGTTTTGTGTGTTGCTTAAAGATTTCTTTTTTTGCTGCATGTAGAGGACCATGTAGTGACTGGATTTTTATAACTTTCTAATTAAAATGTATGGCTGTGAAATATGTGTATCAAGAATAAGTTCTACATGGAATTGAGTAATCAGATTTATACATATAATTCCCAAAACTAAGAATGTTAATTTTATCAATGACAAACACAAAAATACAGAGGAAAATGTAAATTAAAATCAAAATGCAATGCATATACCTGTGTTTTTATAGTTTCCACAAAGAGAAACTAGTAGCCCCAAGCAGCTGCAGTTAGGATTAACTGATGAATTTTAATTGGCAGTGTGCAGCTGCCTTTCCTCCCTCAGGGTTTTATACATAGAACTGTAGTGATGCCTACATGAAGCTCAGGCAATAAAACACTCTTCATTGTCATTACAAATTCTACACAACTGATTCTGGAAATACTCAATTCAGACCTTTCCCTCTCCACCAGGAATGTTTCTAATATAAATGTCCTACCTGTAAAAAAGGGATTTACGTTTCAATTAAGCAGAATCTTAAATTTCTGCAATAAAACTATGCATTAAGAACCAGAAACATTAACTGAAGGTGCTGTAGCTGTCTGTAAGTAATAATTCTTTAGCACTTTCAGGAAAAAGTAATACATTTTTCCTGTGTCCAACAGCCTCTAAAAATATAAACTGGCCAATAAAAAAAGAAAAAAGTCCTCCAGTCTGTCCAGGTTTGGTATTGTTTCAGTTGGTCAGTTTTAGCAATGGTCAGAAAACTATGTGAACTGTCAACCTGAATATACTGTATGACTAGGTTTTCCCATTTTTCCTTCCTTGATGGCACAGGTAAATTCCAAGAGGACAATGCCAGGATTCATTGGGCTCAAATTGTGAAAGTTTGGTTCACAAAAGAATCCAGATTCCCATTGGGAATCATTGGGATGTATTGGAGAAGACTTTACACAGTGGTCCAACTCCCCCATCAATCAAATAAATGTTGTGACACTACATAGGCTTATAAAAAATGGAACCATAGTGAAAGAGTGTGGTAATCACGGGTGGTCCAACAAAATCAGCAGGTGACTTTTTTGGCTGGTAGTGTATTAATATAATGGGTTACCTTACCAACCTGTTTACATTGTAGTGTTACAACGCATGTGTTACAGTGCACATCAACCTTTGTGTGAAGTGCGTGAATGTTCCCAGGTGCAGCTCATGTACATGTGCCGAGGTGCAGTGCTCTATAAGAAATACAAGTTGAAATGTTAATAAAGACTATTTCACCTGTAAATGTATAAATGTTGGGTTTGGTGAAATGTTGCAAAGCCTGGTAACTAGAAATACTTCCTGGAAAAAATGTACCAACACATCAAAGCATGTATGGAATGTGGTAATGTGCCAATATCACACAGCTTAAAATGATTTAAAAACTCATGAATTACAAAAACATAGAGGTGTGAATAAACCTTTACTGATCAGTTCTGATTCCAGCAATATTGCCTGCAGCCTCCTGACTCTTCACTAGCACATAGCACTTTCTGCTTTGTCCTGAACAATCTGCAAATTCAAGTAATTCAGACAAAGGAGACATAAATCTGAAGATACTACATGCCTAGCTGTGTCTGACATTGGAATATTTCAGTCACAGTCCTGGAACAATGCTGTTAATGAGTGTCAGAAAATGTCAGAACTACTCATCTCTAGACTTGTCAGTGACTCAGACAGCACTGAAGTCAAAGCATCCGAATGACAGCTAGGGTTGTAGAACTATCACAGGAGAAGTGGCAGCCTCTACTGACCTTGCATGGTAATGTGATTTTCATCCCAATGTCTCTCAAAAGGTCTCCCCTCTCTAAACAGAACCCTCTGGATCAGCCTTTCACAGTATATTAGTGTAATGGTCAGTGGAAAGAGTGCCAACCCTTATGTCACCCTTATAGATAGACAAAAAGATCACTGGGGCCAGTGGTGACTAACCTGAGAGGTCAAAATTGTTCATGGCTCTAGCAACCCCTAGCAGCCTCTGGAGGAATCCTAGGATTTCAAAAAACCTGTCTGAGAAACACTGCTCTGGGTGGACGCAAATAGATTGGTATCGAATTACTGAAGTAACAGTACACGTTCACTTAGTAAAGTGCCTGATGACTTATTGTAGTGAGGTGAAGCTCATTTGCTAAACATGAGCAAACAAAAGTCTTGTTTTTTTTTTTTTTTTGTTTCTTTTGTAGGTGAATTGGTATTTATAGTTTAATATCCTCACTAGGGATGAGCAAGCTTAATTTTTCATTTTGATCCCTCTGCGAATCGGGCCTTTCTCACTTATAGTACATGTAAGCGAGAATGGCCTTGTGATTCTCCCAATGGAGAATCTTCATTGAGAGTTCATCTGGAGTTCGCCCGCAGACACAGCTGATTGGAGGCACCCGCATACCTCCAATCGGCTGTGACTGCAGGTTCGCATGGTCACCGGGCTGTACTTATCAATGATAGATACAGCCTGGTAACCTTGGGAACTGAACTCAGATGAACTCTCAATAGAGAAACTCAATTGAGAGTTCATCTGGAGTTTGTCTGCAGTCACAGCTGATTGGAAGCACCCGTGTGCCTCCAGTTAGCTGTGACTGCAGGTTCATAGCCCGGTGAACGTTGGAACTGAAGTCAGATGAACTCTCAATAGAGAAACTCCATTGAGAGTTTATCTTGAGTTCACCTGCCTCCAATCAGCTGTGACTGCAGGTTCTCACACTCCCTGGGCTGTACCTATCAATGATAAGTAGAGCCCAGGGAGCGTGGGAACCTGCACTTCAATGGAATTCGCGAAATCAGTTCGCTGAAATTTCACGGACCCATCAAAAGTTCGGGGAAATTTTCGCAAGATTGTCAGAGTCATTCTCACTTATCCCTAATTTTCACTTCATTTATTAACAAAGTCAACATTTACTTTGCTAAGTGAACAGTACTACTATTTAGTAAATTGATTTTATTAAACCCTGCAAGTTTTCAGGTTTCACAATGAACTTAAAAGTGCAAAACAACAGGATGCCCGTGCACTCTTGACAAGGATATTTCCCTTATGCTTCATTGAACGTATCTAGCAATAGAAATCAAGTTCGGTTCACCCTACTGTGCTCTGAGCAGCAGCAAATAAAGCACAGAAATCTATATTTTCTCTGGATCCTAAAGAATAATACATCATCAGTACAAAATAATCATGACACTGGTTATTAAGGAATTAATTACAATATTTGTTTGGAAACACAGACATGACTGGTGGCATACTAATCACAGGGTGTGATTGATATGCAAATTAGCTTATCTGAGCATCTTAAGGTGCGTACACACTTCCAATTTTTATCGTTCCAAAAAAAGAATGCACTTCAATCCTACCTTGTTAAATACATTTAAAACACATACAGGCTATAAACTTGAAGGTACTTCTGAACTTCAAGAGGTCTCTGCTGTTAACAATCAGTCTGAATTAACGGGGTCATTTTAATTTTTTTTTCCATGGCAACATTATTTCCTTTATTCCAAAGAAATTGAATAGCGTTTGAAAGCCAGTGGAGCAAATATAAAACAACTTTAAAGGATTATATATTTAATAACGTGAAATACTCTACCTAAATAATAATTATATGCACAAAGAAAGCTTCAATGTCTAAAGGTGCGTACACACTTCCAATTTTTATCGTTCCAATCGAACGACGAACGATCGCATTGTAATAAAAATATTAAAATATAAAGCATCATTTTGCAATCTCATAGGATTTATAATAAAATCTGTGAAAAGAACACTGGTCCTCTCCAAGGCTGGAGAGGATATACTTCTATCAGTAAACCTAGGTGTTCCACAAAATTTGGAATGTATCTGGTCCAAGATTGAAAACATTTGCTCACAAATAGCAAATCATTTTTAGAAATCAATTCCAGGTTTGCGGGATCACCCAGCTTCACTGATGAAAGTGTATCCTCTCCAACCTTGGAGGGCTTTAATAAATCAGACCCATTGTGTAATTATCCCACACAACTTACTGATAACTTGATAAAAATTATTATTATTGGAATAGACATGGGGACAAAAGGTGTTTTTAGGATTAATTATAATTTGCATCCTGATCTCTCTATGTAACATATCCTCACATCATATATATAGCTTTTAGCTATACTCTGATTTTAGAGTGACAGTACATCCCAGTGGCTATGGTGTTGCTCATCTATCAGGCGGTGCTACATGAGAAGGCCATTATGATGAAAGATAAATGGAAGTGCAGGGGCAAAAGTTCTATTTTTGACAGAATGCACAAGGGTGCTTGTGAGCCAGGCAAAAATTGCGCTAGTCATTTCCTACTTTTACTGGACATGGGCACTGTTCTTGGGAAGGAGAGTAGCTGACAGCATCCTTCATGATGTATTTACTGCTTTCTCAGTACTATGAAGGTGGTGTTAAGCAACAACCACTTTGCTGTCCATTTCTCTACACTACACAACCATCCTACTTTAATGCTGTAAATCAGGCATGAAATTTGTGCCTGAAACCATTTGGCATTACAGACTAAGAAATATGTTTTGGCATCATGAATGTATGTTTTGGAGATGCTATACCAATATTGCTGAAGCCAGGTGAAGGATACATAGGAGGAAGGCTACTTGGTTGATTGGTTTTAAATTGTTTTTTTACCAGGTCAGTCCTCTGTGTTGAACAATTCTTGACTTGTAAATCATATTCCTGTAAATAATAAAAAAGGATACAAAGTAATCTGGATACATTTGTATCTACTCTGTTTCACTAATCATGTAGAACATGGAATGTGCTTCAACAATTATTTTCAACTTTTTTTTAACAAATATTCATTTTTTTCATTTTTTTTATTTTTTTAAATAAGCTTTTATTCAATTTGTAAATAACTGAACTGCTTTTTACCTGAATTAGTCAACAAACTTAACATAGGCCAAACATCCAACATTCAGTTTCAGATCTGTACAAGCTAACTAAAGTTAGCTTTTTAATGTGGTGCCTGCTGTATATTTTTTTAAAGACTGTCACTATCACTGTAGCATCTATTTGTCCAGTTTGTGTCTGAACTAAAAAAGACTTGTTCCAGCAACACTAGCCAGAATCATAATTGCAGTGTAACATTTAAAAGGATAAATTACAGAATAAATGATAGACTCCTTATCTAACGTGATGCTCATTTGTTGAATGTAATACTGATCAATGTGGAAAAAAATGTCATAATTTAGGTTTGTTATAGTTTTGTGTTTTCATTAAAATACAATTGTTTTTGAAAAGACAAAATCACCAAAAGAAAGTCTTGTTTTCCTAATATAAATATATATACAGGGTAAATAAAAATAATATTAATGAAAAAAAACTATATATATATGTGTGTTTATATATATATGTGTGTGTGTAATAAAGAAAACATTGCCAAAAAATCAGACTATAGCAAAAATGGAAAAAAAGTTGTTCTGGTTCTGGTGTGCAGGTGAGAGAGCTTCAGTGGTTACATTTCAATAAAAAGACAGAAATGTAGCCTTGAATTACTGCTTTAAAGCTTTTATTTCACCATGAAATTTAAATGCAGTATTAATACTTTATATATCTAGTCTTTAAACCGAATGCATATGAGCTTAACCTTTGACATTTTTCACTTAGGTTTAAAAAATAATCTAAATCCAATGAAAGAGCAGAGACTTCCAACCACGTAGTCATTACTGGACCAACGTAGACATAAAGCTGATACTTAAATTAAATTATCAGAAGAAATGTATTCTTTAAGAAAATTGACATAATGGTAATATTACAGTATTCAATCAGTTGATAGCCTTGGACTTAACTGGTTTTGGTTTTGGAAGTTACAATAAACATCATCAAAGTTATTTTCTATCTCTCTGGATGTAGAAATACTGAAAAACAGACTCATTATGAAATTATAATATCACTTTGCTAAGGGCAATGAACCTTACAATACCAAATGGCAATTAGTAACATTACATATAAAAGTCAAGGAAAGCACAGCACATTAGTAGATCAAAAAGGTTAGGTTGGTACTGTAAGGACAAACATTTTCCTACATGCAGTTGACGTCTCGTCCAATATTTCAATGAAAGGACATACTTGGGAGCTTAAAATAGCTGGTTACATTAAGATATAGAACAAGTAAATTTAGCTTTACTGCAAAAGAAAATACAAGGCAATGTGCTAAGTATATCTAAATCAGTATATTTGTTTATATTTGTGGATTGGATTAGGCCACTTTAGAATTGTGATTTACAGGTACCTCAAGGAAAAGTCCAATATTAATCCTATTTGTCCTAATTCTGCTTCTGCATCCTTCAGTATCACCTTACTAAAGCATTTTTGTTACTTGCAAGCATTCATCTGATTTTTAGTGAGCTAATGGTGTCATTGCCACCACCTTCATAATGTTAGAAACACGTTTCAAACACGTACTGTTCAAAAAGGATGCATTGACGTGTGCATTTGACACTAGCTCAGTAAATATAAATATCATTAAGATATCAAACCTTATTGTTGGACCAAGGGATTTTTTTAATCTATGAAAAAAAGGAGAGGCAGGGGTAAGGGCTGCCTCATCTCCATATTTATGACACATCCCTTTCAGTGTAAACATTGACAAAACATTTATTAAAGCTCTCCAAGACTGGAAAGATGCACTTTCATTTGCGTAGCTGGGTGATCCAGCACACCTGGAATGGATCTGGCCAGGGATTCAAAACATTTGCTAGCAAATAGCAAATGACTTTAAAGAAATCCATTCTAGGTTTGCTGGATCACCCAGCTTCACTGACAAAACATGTCCTCTCCAACCTTGGAGAAGTTTATTAAATCAGGCCCAGTGTGCTTACGGTTATTAGCTACTGGTGCTCCCATAGAGTGCTGTGTATGAACACTGAAAGCTCAGGAATTGATTGTTACCAGGGCTTAGTAATGGACCTTGGCTGTCATTTCTGCTACAGTGAGAAATACAACACTTTTAAATCTATTCATATTTTTGTTGACAAAATGCTTAAAATGGAACATTTAGTTTTTATTTTTCGCAAATATATTTCTATTATTCTTACGCTGTGTTAGAATAGAGCTTTTATTTCCCTCTGCTAAAATATCCTCACAAACTCCTTTTCATGGAGTGTACATACTTGACATGACTGTATGCCTTGAGTTCAGACTTACTTATCAGCACTGATTACAGTGACCCAAAATGTAAAAGACTTGTAAAGTTTACTGCAATTTTGTTATATTATTTTTTGTACATGTATTTTAAATCAAACCTACTTTACATTGTCATTAAATCCAAATAGATGTTTTTGTACCACCTTTTGTTTCCTTACAACAGTAACCTGAATTCATGGCTCACACTTTCGGTAAGGACATGGAAGACAGGCAGGATGCAAATTTATGAATGTTTTGTAATTCTTTTTGATGCAAGTTTTTAAAAGGACATTCCTAAACTAAAAAAAACACATTTCCACTCAGCTACAAAAACAGCTGTATACAGGTAGTTACATACCAGATAGGGACTGTAGGTTTGTTCTTAAGTTTAATTTGTATGTACGTCGGAACAGGAACATTATTTAAAAAAATGTAATTAGGACAGATGTTTGTATCAACATATTATTAGGCAGTATGGTGTCAGATACTGTATAAAATCCCAAACAAAGCAAAAAAAAAATCTTTATGGAGCCTAGACATTCAATAACTTCTTAGGCAGGCTGTGCTTTGATATGCAACAATTAACAACTGAGTTTGTCTTGGGCATTAAAGAGTTACAAAATGTTGTTGAAGAGCTCAGTCTTTAGGATCACCCACAACCTCAGCTGTGTTTAACAAAAGATTTCTTATGCAAGTCATGTAAACCGCCCCTCCCCCCATCAAGCCTCCATCGTGCACACGAGCGAGCAGGGAAGCTCCATTCATATCTAGGAGTCCCCGTATGTCGGATGTCCTTAATTAGGGGACTACCTGTATTTGTTTATTAGGAACCGATTCACACTAGCGGTATTGGCCAACTCTTTCCAACATGAGAACATCATGTTCAGGCATCGTCTTCAAAGTATTTTGAGTTGCCAGGTAGTGGGCCACCAGGAGGTGGCAGAGCAGCAGACCTTCCCTGAATACAATGTCAGTTTTAAAGCTGAACTCTAACATTTACTTCCTTTTTGCACATTTGTAGATACTTTTAATGTACAGCGCTGCGTAATATGTTGGCGCTATATAAATCCTATTTATTAATAATAATAAAAATAATAATACATACTTTTTGCACACTCTCCTGTGCTGAAAGTACTGAGTCTCATTTTCCTGCACACTGTAACTCCTATGAAAAGCATTAAAAGCTGCCACTATCTCAAGATCACCTAATTTCCTGTATGGTGGACCAACCCATCCAGCTCATTTGCTGTCTTGGCCTTATCATTTAGGCCATTTGTTTGTTCCTTATGTGCCATCTTCATGTGTGGATGTTTCTTAGCGTGGTTTGCATTGACAACAGTCCAGGTATGTGTATGTGCTGATACAAAGTGTGAGAGGCAGTGCTGTGAGATGAAAAATCTCCTATCCTTGCCAAAGATTACTATTCTATTACATTTACATTCAGTGGAGTCACAAAGCAATTACAAGAATCATTCTAGTTTCTGTGCCAAATTTTTGCATCCCCTGTGATAAGGTGACAAGGGGGCTAGAAAGAGGGATTACATTATACATTGTTGAGTTAACAAAAAAATATTTAAGGGAATTAGAAAGGGGGACTTAAAATTGCCTTTAAAGTGCTGACTAGAGATAGAGAGGGAAATTATTTTCACAATGCAGCACTTTCAACCCTTGTGAAGGCATTGCATTTTGTCAAGTGAGATGAACACAATGCTAATGGTATGAATCCATCCTAAGGAAAATATCTAATTGTTCACAAGGAAGAAATGAAAATAAATGCAAAGATAAAGTGTGTATGTAAATGATGTAGACATTGAAAGCTCTGAATACACAGTAATGCAGAGTAAACAGCTCTGCCTTGTTCCTTTCAGAATGCTGTAGGTCAATGAAAGTCTGTGTTCTATTTCCCAGGCTTGTCTCCAGCTTCCTGATTCCAATGATCTTATACAGCATTTGTTGCTGTGTATTTAAATATATTCAGAGAGTTTATATACACATTGTTAGAGTACATAACTACAAATACCAAACAAGGATGTTCTCTTGGCACAGTGACGTACACAGCACACTCATGGTCTGTGCTTCCATGCTGCTTACGGAATGGGCAAGCCTTTTATTTGCAACAGATTATTAAACCATATGTTAGACCATAGAAAAGGGAGCCTCAGTAAACATTCTGTCACGCTATTTAAATATCAATATTTACTTCCCAAGGCTGCTCTTTACAATTTACTGCTGTCCATTTAATTCTGCAAATGCCCTGGAAATGTTATAGAAAAATGTAAACCTATGTAACAAAATATATGTAATGCATTATATAAGATTTGTAAACATTATCAATCAACATACACACATTACATCAAAAATAGGTTTTCTGTGCCTGAGATAAGTAGGGAGTGTGAAAGATAGTACTTCACTTTTCCCAGAAACACCCACATATCTTACATACAGGAAGATTCTTTATCTTCTTCCTGGTACTGGTATATTTGGATCATTAGTGATGTTCCGAATGCCATTTCAGTCAGTGCCTTATAATAGCAAAAAGTGGTAGATTTGATAGCTAAAGGACTCTATTGCCTGTAAAACTGGAAGAACATCCAGTGTAAATGGAAGGACAAAAATAGAATAATACTTTGTTGTCTGGCTCATTATGAAACTGTACCCAAATATATATTCTGCTCAATAAACTAAATAAGTAATCAATCAGACAGTCAATCAAGTAATCAAAACCAAAGACTGTTCACCTGAAATCCTATGCGTTTTCTTTTAACAATTTAGAAAAAGTACAGAAGCCATTTAAAGGCACTCATAACACATCTGAAGTTCACTTGTTTTTTAAATTCATAATTATTTAACATACTTTTTCTTCATTTAAAAATGAATGGATTCTCTTTTATTCTTTCTTGAGCAGGAAATCTATTTCCAGTCATTAAAGATTCCAATTTGCCTTCAGCTTTAATTTACTATGCTTAATAGACTGCAATTAAAACCTGAATGAGTTCATTCCTTGTCTCCAGCCTGTCTACTGCACAGAGATACTGCCACTTACTCACAGAGCAGTGTTCAGAAATAATATTTTATTCCATAGCAGACATCAAAAGACAAAATCAAATGCTGTTTTAAACGATCTACAATCATAATTACATTACCAGTAAAATCTGTAATATTTGAAGTCATTTTTGGACAACACTATTACAGTAATGCTGTGATGCAAAAGTAAAATAAAAAATATTCATGTATATCTATACCTTAAAAATCTGATTTAAAGGATTCCCAATGGAAATCAATGGGGCAAAGGCTTACTATTGATTGTTTCAGTTCAGCAATTTAAAACACTGACAAGCTATTAGGAAACACATATCGGGCCGGCAATTCCATGCTGTGCACCACTGCAGTATCTCCCGCACCACCTATTTTGGCCAGCAATGTCACTTGCAGCAGCAAGGAGAACTAAGAAATAGGAGCAGCCCCTGCTTCCCTTTAGCCGTGCAGGCTGATGTATTTTATCAGCATCCCCAGCACACACGCTGAGACTCGGTGTATAGCTGAAGGGGATTTTAGAGGAAGATTTCTTCCTGCTTCAAGTCACCAGTGCCTGTTGTAGGGTTAAGCTGGGATAACTTGCAGCTAGTGTTTGTATTTGTCTGATTTTTTGTTGCTGACCTGTTTCTGACCATGTGAGTTTATGTGGCCTGGACTGACCTTTTGCCTGTGAACCTCTGATTTTGTTCTGCCCTTGAATACCTTATCTGGTGGACTGATTAGCTGTGTATGACCTCTTGCTCTGTATTCTGGGCTTGTATCTGCTAGAATCTTGGTACAGCTTTATATGTGGGTTCCTGGTCCACTGCCAGCCCTTCTTCCGACACCATCCCTTGTGTCCTGGGGGCAACTGTGTGCTGGGAAACACAACCAGTCTAGGCGGGGATCTTGCTATAGGTGAAAAATGCGACATTAGATTGGAAGACTGGTGTCTATTGAGTACTGTTACTGGACCAGGGCCTTACATAAGCATTTTTATTTTTAATATCTCATAACAGTAATTAGAATGCCAACTACAGTAGCATAATTGTTAGGCTCTATGAGAGCTCCTACCTATATATTTATTGCACTTCTTCGCATGACATACTGTATAATAATAACATGGGTTTTTCAAGCATTGAAAAGACAGATGGTTACCATAGATTCAATATCATAATTTCATTTCTGTCCACATAAAGCTTTCCAGAAGCATTTTCCAACATGCCTATAGTTATGCAGGTCTAACTACTGTTTGCTTAAAGTACAGCACAATTTGACATTAATATTTAATATTGACTGGATTCTTTTAAACACATCTTAGCCCTTTCTGAATTTTCAGTATTCCAAGCAACTTTGTAGATGTATCATTTACTTGGCTGTCTAGATTTAGAACGGTCCCGGCCACTGTAAACCTTGATGTCTATATCTGCACTGCAAATGCAAGAGTAAGAACAAGTAACACATTTTGTTTCAATGCCCACAATGCCAACAGAAATAAATTATCACTGTTTCTGCATTTATGCAATCCACAAAGAAACTTAACAAACTGATAGGAAAAGGTTGTTTCCACGTACGTTTAGATTCAGTGTAGAGATCACGTCTCTATACCATGACTGGGAACAATGAAAGCATAAGGTGATCCCTTAGATGGGAATTTTTTTTTTTTTTTTTGTAGATGATGGTTTGAAATAAATTGTAATGTATGAGCAAGGCCTGAATAAACTAATAATTTATATAATAATGTGTAACAAAAGAGTGTACTTTAAAGGTCATCTCTGCAAAATCTATTTTCAAACCACCTCTCCCTCCCACCAACCTTTTACTCATATGTCTTGTTTATAGGCTTTCCTTAACTTTTAAAGGATGATATTCTTACCTAAATCTGCCACCCAGGTTCCTTGACAGATCCATTTGTCATTACCATAACAGTGCAATTCATATTCCTGCCTGCCTCCACTTCTGATTTCTGATAGGACACAAGGTACTGTTTTGGGTGGCCACCAAAACGTCTTGTATTTTGTAGATAATCAATAGGAAGTGTCCACAATACGAAAGCAGCAATATTCACATCAAAAGATATTTCCATGCTGGAGATAAGTAAGAAGAACATTTGGCTTTCCCTTAATTTTTGTCTTAACTGAAAGTCACCTTTTTTAAACAGCCATAGCAGCCACAGTTGTCAACAAATTGCCTTTAAACTCAAACAAATATATTCTCCTTCAGACTGAATGATTAGTAAGTTACTACATTTGTTCAGCCAGAACCTTTAACTGGATGTCTTATATTTTGCCATATACATGCAGTGTATCCTACTCCAACCACCTGTTCATGAATTTAATTCTGTACCACCATTCACTTACTTTGTGGGATCTGATAGTGTTGTCCGAGTACCTCGATTGTTTAATTGGGTACTTGATTCTCATACAGTTATTGTAAATTTAAAAGTGCCTTTGTAGATGGCAAATCTGCACATATTACAACTTGCATCAGAAATATAAACATTGCTACCAATAAAGTGTGTCTTACTATTTGCAAGTATGGACTGCACTGACTTGCTCATTATCTTTAGACCAATGTTTAGGGTTTTCACTAAGAAACTAATTTGATCTATAAGAATTTTTAGATTCAAGTTAGCGGGTCAAATGAAGCTTATTTGGCTTTTTAGGTTACACATACATTAACCCTTCTGGCATCTCTAGCTGACTTGTAAAATACCTGGATTTATAGAATAAAAAATATTAGACTTCCTATATTATATGGATATAAGAAGCAAAATGTATGAATGTGTTTTGGCCCTCTTACCTTGCTTGGGAAGTATTTCATAGATCATATTGTTTGCATTAAAATTACCATGGTGGCTCAGAGGTAGCACCTTTGCAGTGCTTGGTCCCAGGTTTGAATCTTGGCTAGGACATTATCTGCATGGAGTTTGCAGGTTCTCCCTGTGTCTGTGTGGGTTTCCTCCCACATTTCAAAAACCTGCAATAAGATAAATTAGCTTCCCTCAAATACTGACCTTAGACTGTGTAAATGACATATGACCATGGTAGGGACATTAAAGTGTGAGCTTTGAGGGACAGTTAGCGACAACAACTATGGACTTTGTACAGTGCTGCGTAATATGATGGTGCTATATAAAAAAAGTGTAATATTCATAATCCCTGAAAGTAGGGCAACAAGAAGCAGAAGTAATATGCAATGATTACGCCAAAAAAACCTTTTCACATCATGCACTGTACTCTAATGGGAGTTAAGTACTGCATTTCAATGGCTGGCTTTTTTAAATAGAAAATCAATCAGAATGTAATGTGAATGATTCACAAATACATCATAAATGCATTACAAACTTCCTATAAACACATCACAAATGCATTCCATTTTTCCTGAAAGCACCTAAAAGCTTTTAGGAGCTACAATAACTTGCATCGGATAAAGCAATAGTTATGGTGTTTATTTTAGGATAGGGTTCTTCTTTTCACATTGAGGAACCCTTAACCTGCTTTCTATATAACCATCCTTTGTTACCCAACATTAGGCCAGATTTATTAAAGCTTTCAAAGACTGGAGAGAATACACTTTTATACATGAAGCTTGGTGATCCAGGTCTGAAAACATATGATAGCAAAAAGCAAAAGACTTTGAAAAAATCCTTTCCAGGTTTGCTGGATCACCCAGCTTAATTAACCTCCCTAGTGGTTCATTTCCTTCCGGTTTTATATGTCTAAAAGCAGTACATTGTTTTTCATGAAAATTTATTTTACAGTATAATATAAATAGTATGAGTATAATAAAGTTTGAAACACAAAATCATTTAAAAACAATAAATTGAATAAATTAAAAAATCTATATATTTAAAAAAAAATAAAAAATTTAATTTTTTTTTAAATTAAAAAACAAAAATACACATTATACTTATACTATTATATATACTGTAAAATAAATGTTCTTGAAAACAATGTACTGCTTTTACACATAAAAATCCAATGTATTGCATTCAATACAGTTATTTTGTATTGAATACAATACAAATGGATTTTGAATTTCCCGACCCGCCCAGCCGGGATGTACACACGCACTGACGTCACCGGGAACTCCCTCGGTGACTCATCGGATGCAGCAGCCAACCGGAGGAAGAAGAAAGAAGATGGAGATCACGGCACTGGACGGCGCGGGACCCCAGCGGATCAGGTAAGCCCTGTATTTACTAACCTTCCATAGGTGTTCTAACCCCGAGTGTGACTTGGGGTTACCACTTTTAGCAACTTTTTTCTACCCCGAATTACACTCGGGGTTACTGATAGGGAGGTTAATGAAAGTGTATCCTCTCTAGCCTTGGAGAGCTTTAATAAATCAGGCCCACTGTGTGCCTTATGCAGCCTCAATTTCCATACCACATCTCTAACATATATTGCTTGTATTAGGAAAGATAGCATGCAGTTTTTTTGAGGTTTAATAGCACCGCATAAGTACCTTGTAAGCATTTTCATTAAATACTGGATTCTTTCTTCTTTAAATTTAAAGGAGGAGGCAGGACATAGATAATATGGGAGGTCCAAATAGATTGACATGATTGAAATATAGATAAATAGGATAGCTAATATAAGTTTAAAATAAACAAACACATAGAAATATATTATACAGAGTTATTAATGGGAGATTGAGAGCAAAAGGAGAGATGCACATATTATGATATTGTATATAATATTATAAAAGTTCTTTCCAGCAACCTCTGCTTGGTATGTCTTCCAAACCAGGCCTGAAATTAAGTATTTAATTAAGTCCCTTGAGATGAAGTTGTTAAAGCCAGTTATATATTGTCCATCTCACCTTCTAAACTACATGAAAATACTGCCATCATGAAACTTTTTCTGTTATGTTTTGCATTGGTACATTTTACCAATGGCAGGCCCAGCTTCCCATTCCATTTTTGACAGTAGTTTGCCTATGGTCATAAAAAACCCAACATTTACTAACATGATTTACAACCCATAAACCACAATTTAGTAAACTCCCATGAATAAAAGCAGGGTAGATACTAGAGATCAGAAAAGTGCTGTAGGGGCTTCCCTTTGCATTTACAATTCCCTTTTAGGTGGAGGAACTAGAAACTTTAGAACAGTTTGGTTTAACTTTAATTTTAACCTAATTTTCCCAAAGTTAAACAAATTTGGAATTAGTTCATCTGCTAACAAGAAGAATGCTAAAAAGAACGGAAAAAAATTTGAATCCAGGGCAATCTGAGCAAAGTGAAAGTGAGTTGAGCAATGCTTGCCAAATTCATCAAATAATAAGATAGCTGCCCCTTGCAGTCCAATGAACAGCAAAGAAACCTGACATGGATAATGGACATGTTGATTGATGAAACATGTTGATAGATGGAGAAAGCAAGGTAACAGAGATGACCTTATTGTTATGCTGTTTTTCCTTTTTCTGGTTATTCAAAGACTGAGGAAGGGACAATACTTTGCCCAAGAACTCCTAAAGTGTAGGGATGTAATGATTGCAAAGTAGGGGACATCCCTGGGATACTTTTCAACTACAAAAACATCTGGTCTTTATATGACAGATTTGGGGTCTGGGCTGAACACTGTCTACATTATTTTTCACCTTGTGCCCAAAATGTGTTTTTTTATGTTTAAGTTTACAAAGTGTGTGTTTTTACCAGCTCAAAGAAAAAAATAGAAAGGAAAAGTGCTGATGATTAATTTTTCACTTCATAAAACAATATGTGGCCTTTTTGTTTTCCATGTGTGTTATATAATGGTAACTCAACTTCTTTCAAAGGGAGCATGATAGACAAAGATTAAGAATCACTGTAGACACAGGAAGGATATGGTGACTATTCTATATATCAATTACCTCTGCATGCATACAACTAAGCTTGAAAATAAAGAACTTGCTGTTTAGAGATGGTGTTGCTGGATGTCAGTCGTAAATATAAAACATAACTATGAAATATTTTATAAGTAACCAAAAAATAAAAAGTACTCTGAATTTTCATATATTAATAAAATAAAGAAGTTAAACAATATGGGACAAATAAAAATATGGTGTACCTTGGATTTATTTTGCATTCTGTTTAAAAAACGCTGTTTAAAAAAAAAAAGATAACCTACAAATGTTGCTTTTGTAATTCTTCAACTTATAGATGTTTAAAGATACCATTCATATTCCTTTACAAATGGCAATTTGTCACAGTTCACATCTGGGCAGGAGAGAAGTGAAAATTCTTGACAGAGCTCTAGCTGATAAGAACACAGGAGACAGTTGTACAAAGGGCAACAAGGCCCCAGAGGGACTGCTCGGCACACTATTACCTAAATGACTGATGAATTGAACATTACATGTGGCATGTGGGGTCTAGGATGAACATTTTAAGGATTAGTTAACCTGCAATGTTCATTTGTATTCACTCTTATCAAAAATACCAAGTACATTTTACCGGATACGTTAGCATATAAAGGTTTGATTGTTATGTATTCCAACATTATTTCATTTACATTTACAATTTATTGGGCATATTTCATTAAAGCTAAAATCAAGGTTGATATGAATGACACAAATTGTTGCAACTTTGTAATCATTAATACATTTTTTGTTATAATTTTAAGAATACAAGCAGCTAAGTACATGTATTGATTCCGTATTACCCTGTTGCAGTCCATGTACAGCATAACTGGAGGGTGAGAGGAGGAAACAATCCAAAGGGCCAACCGGCCCATCCAATAAAAAGAAAAATACCAAGAAGAAATGAAAGCAGAGTGGCAAAAAAGTGGCAAAATTGTTGAACAATGCTGGCCATCAGACCGGGAACATCTAGCAGCAGAAAATAAATACTAGGGATATAAGCTTTGGAGTTTTATCTTTTAATAAGCTTAATAGGGTTCACACACTTTGTATTCATTTGGTATTTAGTAAGGATATATTATTGCATTGTACTTTCAGCAATAAAATACCCTTACCTTTGCGATCGCAAAAATTAAAACACACTCCCCTGTCCACCTTCTATCGTAGATGCCCCTATATTCTTCCTTCTGTCTCCTTCTCTTCTTCAGCCATATTGATGGGCCAGGGTGATGTAACTTGCATGCATATGAGAATACTTTCATTCCCAGCAGCCACTTGCACATGCAGCTGAGCATTTTTTTGTACAAGTGAGGAGAGTGATCAGACAGCTTAGTATGTTTTATTATTGCCTGTCTCTTTCTGCAATAAAGCCCTGCCTAATCACACATTTTAAAAGCAGGACTTAAGTTCAACTCTTACTAGTTCAAGTAACCTCAAAGGGTACAGATACAAGAACAAATGGAATTCTCAAATTTATTTTTTCTGTGCAAATCATTATTGCAAAACAGCATGTATTCTGAAAGCCGTGGCCAACACGTTATTGAGGATATTTAGCATATGATTTTTTTTTTCATGTTCATTAACCATTGTAGGCAATGCTAACCAGCAAAAGTGTTTCTTTAAATTGAAATGAATAAGATTCAAAATAGAGCAAAGAGGCAGAAGAGGTCAGCAATTCTATAGGTGGCACAAATAACTTGCTTGTACCTGTCCTCTTCATGTATTATGACAAAGGGATCTATCTTACACTTACTGATGTCACTATTAATATATTACTATGTCCATACAATACAATAGGATTGATTCACTAAAGAAATACAGGCCATTTACACAGAAAAGCAAATTACCACATTGCAAGGTCATTTATTACTTGGCTTAGTGAATTAAAAAAAGGCTTTTTATGTTTTTTTTTTTTTTTACATGACCTTGCATGTGATTAAGGAAGCTGTGGAAAATTAATATTTAATACACTCGGCAAGCTAAATATTTTCTTTTTCAATATGAGTAAACACCCTAAACACTTTTAATAAATTAAAATATTGTGTCTCTATAAGAAAATGTGTAATTCAATGGTAAAACATTTAGTCTTCTTCACAATGTAAACAGGATAAAGATGGATTAAGATGCTGTTTGCAGGATATTTTTATATACATTGTAGACCTAGGGATTTTCAAGGTACATAGTTGATAAACTATCACATGAACACTGAACTTTGTTTATAACAAAAACATATTAATTTTGTAAATAACTAATGTTTAATGTTTGTTGTGAATATGAGATTTATTTATCTGCTCATATGATATATATAAGTATACCATCTAGGTATGACCCTTAAAAGTCTCTTGTTCTGTAATTTTTATAGAATTGTGAGGCTAAAAAATGGGAACCTGTGAGAATTTCTTTTCACCTGACCTTCACATATTGTCAGGTAATTCTCCTGCAGACAATAGAAGACCTCTATTTCCAAAACCCAGGTCATGACCCTCAGATATTTCATTTTTGATTCATTTGGACTCTATATATGAATAGAATGTTGTACAATTGCATCAGGATCAATTGTCTGGTTAAACCATTTACCTATGTCTATGGGAACCTTTTAAAGAGTATTTGTCAAAGGTCACTCAAAGCACTAAACTGCTGCTAAAGCTGCTAATACCCACTTCTATTCCTGTGGGGCTTTGAGTTTTCTCTATAGTGAAACTTTGACCAGACGTATTCCATATTTTTACTTAGATCACACCAGTAGATGGAGCTGTGTTCTCATGTAAAGTGTGTAACAAACTTGCCATTGGTGACATAGGTTTGTTACACACTCTTTACATAAGGACACAGCACCATTTACGACTATGCACAAAAGATAATTTAGAAGCAAATGACCCATTGAGATCAACTCAAAAATACAAAATACTTTAAACAGTTAAAAGGTAGAAAAAAAGATATACAGACTGAGCCAATGTGATTTTCATTTTTTCATGTTTAAATAAATGTTTTAATATTAACTCACCATAGATAGTATTTATTCATCTACATTAATTTTATTGGCATTTCTATTGATTACTGTTTTAAATATAAGCTGTGACATCCACATTCTGTGCCCTAGGTTTTTACAGTGATTGTGGCACACATACCAACAAGCATACGAAATGTACCTACCAATAGCAGCCCAGCTGTAGGTCTCATCCAGGAAGTGAGGCCCCCGAGATTAACCAGCCGCTGTAAAATACACAGACTTAATTCTGCACACTTGCCCAAATCAAAGCAGATTTCCTGTATCAAAAATAAATACCTTGGCTAATGTTCGGATTGGATCATATTTGAGTATATAAGGTAAATCATTCCAGTACCGAAGAAAGGCCAGAATATACATTTAAAATAAGTTTTCCAGTAGGCAGGTAAGAATGTTTTGTTGTAAAAGAATCACACTATGTATTTTCTGCAATAATGGAGTTCCCATTTAATGAGTTCTACATTAACTGAAGATGTATGCAATTCAATATGCTATATTGAATTTCAAACATGTATTATTTACCACCTATCATCTTTAGTTTAAAGTTCAACTCCAGCAAGATAAAAAAAACAATGATGTGTAAGTACCTAAAATTGACTATTTGCCTAGAATCCCCTGTACATTGAAAACATAGGTAAGAGGGAGAGGAAACACTGGACACTGATCAAGTTGGAAGCAGGCTGGAAGAAGGAGGTGACTAAATTTCTTACCTATCTTCCTATATTCACCAACAAACAAAAATGCTTTGTCAACAGCTCCAATCTACAATGTATGCTGACCTTAATATTTAACTGTCTGCTTCACGTTCAGTTTTAAATTGCTGCATATGTATTGCAAAATAATCATTTTGTTACTATGGTGTTACTTATATAAATACCTATGTGCTATATCTGTTATAGAGACCTTACATATGTTTTTTTGTAAACAATTTTCTCCAAGATTCACCCAACCTTTATAATAAAAAAAAAACAAAAAACATTTTTCACATTGGATGCAATGAGAACGTTTATAAATCATGAGTAAGGCTCCAAAATGCACATGAAGTTGTGGTGTGGCTACTGCTACCTCATGCCAGTCAACCCCTGCCACACGGCAGCCACATAGATAATGGGGCTGTTGCTGCCGCCAGTTGTCAAATGGGCAGACGCTGGTTCTTTAAGAACCAGAGCTGCGGTGTGAGTGACTGAGCAGCTGCCAGCCAGTTGATTTGCATAATTTCTAATTGAATCCAATGTGAAAAATGTTTGGTTGGGTGAATATTTGTTTAAAAAATATCTAAACAGATTTTATAATGTTGACCTCAGCTGCCTTTTTCCTTTACTTGAATAACATAAAATGTATGTTTTTGGAGGTCACTTGCAGTTCATGTCATGAATGAATTTAAAAGAATGAGTATGACAGATACTTAGGGACATTACATGCAGAGTAACACATCATCCGACATATCCTATTTTAGTATGTCTGTCACAAGACTATTCCCTAATGCCGACTGACACTCCTCAAGATGCAAATGCACACACAGCATGTAACTATCATAAAACACTTTGATTTAATGATGGAAAGATGTAGAAAACCAGGCTTGATTAAAATTAACATTGATTGTTACAGCCTAGATTAACTTGTTCCTTCCAGTTTTGAATTTTTCTAGTCCAAAATACTTTTTTTTTTTAATATATTGCTAACAAAAATGCTGTAAAACATTTAAGCACTCAATTTCTGTTATTAATCAAAATGATGTATATTTAAAATTATTCAGCACTGCTAGCAAAAATCAGAAGTATGAAGTGCTAATGATGCAGCTGCAACATTTGCTACGTTTTGTTATTTAGGCTTGAGGAGTTCCTCTGAGCACCAAAAAGACTTAGTTTAAACTTCTGTCAGATTTAAAACTACTTAAAGCGGAACTTTGAAAATTTGCAAGCAGGCAGGTCTTTTCTTGTTGAAAGGGTCAGGAAATGTCCCTTATGCAAAAAAATATATTTACCTGCTTGATTGCTGTCTTCTCTCAAAATCACTGAGCTGTGAATGGAGAAAGTCAGGACTGCACAAGAGTTAAGGTGCGTACACACTTCCAATTTTTATCGTTCAAAATGAACGACGAACGAACGACGAACGATCGATTGGGCAAAAATCGTTCGTAAAAAAAGTAACCAACGACGCCGACGAACGAGGAAAGTCGTTGGAAACGAACGACCGGACCGGCGGATCGGATTGGACGACGATCGTTGACCATCGCTCGTGTGTACGGTCGTTCGTTGATCGTCCATGGTCTGAGCATGCGTAATGAACGAACGTCCGTTCACTTTCCTGTCGTGCACATAGTTCCTCTATCGCTCAAACGATCGTATCTATTGTGTGTACAATATCTACGAACGATCGTGTCGTTATCTGTATGTGCAGGATCGGTGCTAAACGATCGTTCGTAGATCTCGTGCAGGATCGTTCGTCGTTCGTTTTCCAACGATAATAATTGGAAGTGTGTACGTAGCTTTATAGCTTTCTGGCCGGCCAATCAAGATGGCTGAAGATCAAAATGCAATTAGGCAGGTAAGGTTATTTTATTGCAGAAAGGGCATCACCTTTCTAAAGGAACTCCCTGATCATTATTCATGCAGAAAACTTTGTATTTTTACTATGTCATATATTTGTCTTCTATAATCTTCTTTACAGCAAGACACTGCTCTTTTAAGTTGGTCAAGTTTTGTATGCGTATGTGCTGACAATGAGCAAGCTAGTAGAAAGGGAGAGAAGAGTGAGCAGGGGAATGACACATGACTGTACTGCTGCTCTTTCACTGTCCTATAGGCAGTCTGGGGGTGTGTTCCTGACCAAGCTCTGTTCCTGGTACACTGGAGGTTGAGGACTCATGAGGAGGCAAAAAAAAAGATTTTCCACACATTGAAATTTAGATGTTTAAATGGTATGATATGGTATACGTATAATTTGGTCAGGGTTACTAATACTGCACAATTGTGTTTGGTAAATGAATCCGTGAGGATGGTGGCATTAACAAAACAACAAGGTTATTTCTGAAAACTTGGAGGACCCAATTTCCTTTTTTAAAACCCAAGAACAAACATTTAATAAATCAGAATTAACTATTCATTAGAAGTGGCATCTCTCTTTATCAGACAGGGAATCTGACGTGGGGGGAGTCAATTACTGTCATTATAACATATGGATCTGGAACATTGCTATAAGGAAAGGATACATAGAGTCCTTTAAGTCAAGTTTGCACTGTCAGTAATGGTAAGCAAAATTCCTTCTCTGCATATAAAATGAGGCTTTCATGCTTGTGCATTATTCAACAAATAATTCTAAGAATATTCAATTTACTTTTCATATTTTACAGTAAAAGCATTGTTTAAACAATTAGCTAGAATATTATGAAAGGGTGACCTTATAAATAACAATAATTGTATTTCTTATTATTTAATATTAATTTATAATTCATTATTTTTTATGTTATTACAATAATCTTTATTTTTATAATGGAATTACAATACCAGGGAATGCAACATTATAAAATAACCCAATTGTGTGATGCACCTATATATTTAATTACTTAGTAATTATAATGAATAATAAAAATAATAATAATATTATTAAATTATAATTACAATAAATAATGAAGTATTTCTAAACCTCAATATATTTCAATTACTAGGCAAAATAAAATAAAAAAACATATTAAATTTGCAGGAGAACATTGTAAAAATAATTGTATTTAATACTACATTTTCTTCCCATCGTTTTTTTGTGAAGTACGTGGAGAGAGACCTGTTTAAATAGTATTTGATTCTGTGACTGAAACAATGTTCATTCACTCAGGAATTACCCATCAATGCAAAATCAACCATAAGATGAGGAATATTGATCACCCTTCAAGAGGAGGATAATGTATATTAGGACTGTCTGCATTTCTTTTTGTACAACAAAGAATCATTGGAAAGTGTATGTAAAATTGACTTGGGTCATGGCTTGTATTATTATTTAAAACAGGTTATTGTATGCAGAATTGTTGTCTTTTTAGCAGTTCTAACCATTATACAAGTAGGACCTAACAGATAACAATAAAGTGGACCTATACTTGAGCTATTATGTAAGATGTCATTGCTGACCTGGTTCTAACAATTCCTAGCTACCTGGTTACAGTCCTGCTCCTCTGCTTTTATTACCTTCTGAATTGCTGATCTAAAATGTGTATGCTTAGGTGTGTGACAAACTACTTAGACAAACAAGATCTGTTTATATCCAGACTAGTGTTCTTCACAATGAGTTGAAAAATGGCAACTTCAATAAAGGTTTACATTTTATGGGGAGAGTTATTCTTAATTCCTGTTTCAGTAGGAGATCTCTGTGTAAAGGTAAAATGTGACATTGGTGGATGTAGAATTTTGGTGTTTGCACAAAAGGTATGGCATGAGATTGGTGGGTGCTTGCACTAGAGCTATGGTGTGACATTGGTAGGTGCCTTTTACCCAGCCGTAGTATCACTTTACATTGTATGAGTCTTCTTCAAATGGGTTGGCTTGGTCTAAATTGGCTTGGTTGTCTAATGTACCTAATTCAGAATTCTGACATATATATGATGTATAGGCAATGTTATTTGTAGTCCTGGGTAGTTCAAGCAATAGTAAAATGCTCTCATCTGCAGCGTCCATTGCCCCAGGAGAAAAATAGAAGAGTATTTTGGTATTTGAACTTGCTGGTAATAATGTATCCATATCATTGTAAAAACCTTGCTGCTTGTGGCTTATCAACAGTTATGCATAGCTTTGATAATATTACCCAGTAAGGAGCATAAAACAACATCCCTATTAGTGGAAGACCCCAGCGACAAGTGGATTTAACTCTTACCACCTGTCCTTGTGCAGATAGCAGCAGCAAAAGGATAATGGTTCCGTATGCAAAAAGATGTTCCTTCTATTTTAATTTATTAGAGAATGCCAATTTCTGTATTCCCTCACAGAACATTGCAATCATCATAACTATAATTGTGACTCAAAAAATAAACAAAAATGTATTTCTATGTGCTGAAACATAAGTTTCATTCTCCTATTCACATAAATTGGAAAGCCCATACTATGTGTGCAATAGACAACAAATATCTGATCTGCATGCCATAGCTACATAACTATATATATAAAGATAAAAAAATAAAGTATTCCTGTAGAATGGTAAGAGAACATAAAGAAGTTTTTGATTTCTAAATACTTCTAAAAGCATTAATTATTAATTTCAAGTTGATGTATTATGCAAATAAGACAACTCTTTATGCTATTGTTTAAGCTGATGTCAAAATATTTTCTTGATGTTGCAAATTTGATGTTGATAATTAACATAGCAGTTCCATTTGGTGTTAAAGTATCTGCAGAAAAAAATAGTCTAGAGGCATGAATTTTCTTTTAGTAATATGACACTTTTTGAAAGCATATCACGTTTTATCATTATTATTTTGCATGGGGTATGATTATATTGCACTTTATAAAAGGTCAGTAGCAGTTGTCATACCAAAGTGCTCTTTTGTGACATTTTTCTCAGGACTACACATCCTGATATAGAACCACAAGTCTACTTTGGGCGGCTGTGTAAAAAGATGAAGGTTTTTGATTGCTTTTTAATGTACAACAACACAAAGCATTGAAATGCAACTGCGCAATACTAATAAAATCTTCTAACACTGGAACCGATTGCTTTGCAAAACCGTACATTTATCATTTTTATTCAACTGAAACAAGTGCCAGCATTATAAGTTACCCTTATTTTGCTTTCTGAATACCTATTTTAAAAAGCCTTTCTACTTCTACTGACTTCCATTTTTTCATATATATCAAGCTCTCTTTGAACTAATTAAAAGTTATAAATGTAGCTAGGCTTGCACAATTCTGATTAGAATACTTTTTGTACTTAACACAATTATAATAAAGACATATAAGATATCATTAAATAATCTGCATAGTTGCATTTGTGGAGTTTCTTATTTTTTATCACTTATCCTATTTTTATCACTTATCCTAAAAATCACATGCTGTCATTAAACTTATTAACATTGTTAATTTTTATCATGCAGTTGCTGTATGGATATGCACTACTGTAGTTGGATTGCCAAAACTCTGTTTTCTGTGTGTGTATCTCCACATCTTTCTTTTGTAATTGTATTGCCACATCTTTCTACTGTGCTTGTATTGCCATATATCTCTATTGTGTTTGTATTGTCACAACTCTTTGCTGCACTTGTATTGCCATATCTCTATACTTTGCTTTCATACCACATATTCCTTCTGTGCTTGTAATGCCACATTTCTATACTGGGGTTTTTTTTTTGCAACATCTCTTACTTGGACTGCCACATCTCTTTATTGTGTTTGTATTGCTACATCTCTGTACCGCACATGGATTGCCACATCTCTCTACTGTGCTTGCATTGCCACATTTCTCTGTCTTGCTTGTATTGCCACCTGTATTAACTAGGCTTTTTTTGCCACATCTCTCTACTATGATTGCTTTGCCACAATTCTCTACAGCAAGGGTGCCCAACCTATGGCCCACGGGCCACATCCGGCCCGCAGAACTGCCAGTTCCGGCTCTCTCCTGACTCCCTCTCTATACTCTCTGCTCATTGTCTGGCAGGGGATGGGGCGCACGCCTCACCTATGTTTCTCTATTAGATCATGCTACCAGGGGATGGAGCTTCCTAAGCATGTTTAGTGTGAGCTCCCTGAAGGTGGCGTGTACTATAGACCTGGCAATCAGCTGTGACTATTCCCCACCCACCTTGTACTGTGAGCAAAATCCCAGCAACAGCAGCATGAGAGCTGTGTTATCCCCATGTATAATCCTTCATATCTCCCACAGCAATTTTCAGGGTATACAGGGGACCCTGAGAGCTGTTAATAAAGAAGATCATAATAACAATCAAGGATACTTTGACATTAAGGGGGGCTATTTCAAGACAAGGGTTTTAAAATTTAGTCTGCATGTTAGGGACCCCCAGGGGCCACTTCCATGACAATGAGCATTAGGGTAATGTCAATTCACTCTGTGCTGTGGTGCCCCAAATATATACTTGCTCACTCACAAAACTTTAACGCTGCAATTAGACTGGCAGTGAGGTAATTCATGCCATGGAACCCTGCCTAGGGGGTGACGGTCAGTACCGCTCACTGCCGCCTGGAGTCAAATCTGCAAATCTGCTGGGGTGCCTGTTACACATAGCTGGCAAATTATCTTCTGTGAACCCCAATTTCTCAGTAGTTGGGTGATGTAGAGACCTGAAAATGTAGTAGTAAGAACATTTACCCCTTGGCTATCTGTCACATGAATTGAATTTCTCTGGAAGTATCCTTTCCAGTATTATTGGGGTACAAAGAAGGTTAGTGGCCCCCTATAACTGACAGGATGCATCGTATGGTGTCCTTTCTGCTCTTTGGTACAGGAATGGTGAGCAGGGAGCAATATATGACCGGCCAGCACTGTATGATAACTTTCATTAGTAAAATGAGTATCACATGGTGAGTGCAGAAATTCTTGTTTTGTCATTACCTTTCTTTGGTGCATGTACATTACAGTAACTAGAAACATTTCAATTTAATCTGAATTTAAATTAAAACTATTCTAGTTTCAACATATATCTTTATTGTTTGTGGGCATTGTGGCCCGTGAGTTTTATAACGTTTTATTTGTATGTCGACAAGCGAGCGGCCCCCAGATGAAAAAAGGTTGGGCACCACTGTTCTACAGCAAGTGTATTGCCACTCTACAGTGCTTGCATTGCCATATCTCTCTACCACATTTGGATTGCCAAATTTCTCTACAGAACTTGGATTGCCACATCTCTCTACAGAACTTGGGTTGCCACATCTCTCTACTGTGTTTGTATTGCCAAATCTGTATACTGTGCCTTTTTTTGCACATTTCTCTACTATGATTTTTTGCCACATCTCTTTACTGTGCTTGCATTGCCACAATTTTTACCGCACTTCAATTGCCACATCTCACTACTGTGCTTGCGTTGCCATACTTCTTTACCACACTTGTTTTGCTACATCTTTATACTGTTCCTAACAGCAATTCCATTATAATAGATGTACTAGAAGAGAACATATTAATGCCCTGAAAGCCTTTGATAACATTTTTCTATTCACTCTTAGCTACTTTAAAAAACAGTTTTATTATTTGTACATTTTCTTTATATTTTCATTTTATAAATCTTTTTACTACCTTGAGGACATATCTGTTATCTGTCGGTGACAATGTTGAAGGCTTCTATGTGGGTGAGTGCTAGCCTTTCTTCTCTTTGTGGCTTCATGCTATTTTTGTATTCTTGGATGAGCCACACTTGAGCCAATCCTGTCCCGTTTTATGGATTTGACCCTGACATGTTGGATAGCAGGACATAAAACTGTCATTAATTTACTGTATTACTGGATTACTGTAAAAACATCTGTGCTGAAAAAATATGTTTTAGTTCCCTAACTTTTGCTTCTAACCTGCATGCTTGTTCCAGGGGAATTACTAAGAAAGAACTGAACCTTTTGGATGAACATGGTAACCACCATAGACAAAAACATAAGCCAACAAATTACCTCCATACAGGTTTCTGAGTGCAATAGGTATCACACCCAGACCGGAATGTACTTTTAGGAGTATTTTACCAGAGCCTGTTGCTATTATGCATTTGATATAAAATAGTTAGTCACAGGAACCATAATTTCATGTGTTGAAACTTAACTTTAGGCTTATTCTTTATTTATAAGATGATGAATCCTTCCCAAATAAACCCAGGCAGCTTCTCAGCACATTAAAAGAAAGCTTATAACCCGCTCGCCACCCCAGCTGCTTTATAGTGATGGAGTGTCGGTGAAACCATGCAGATCTTAAAAGCCACGGGATGACAGCTAACTATTTTTGATCAATACCTGGCTTTCTGCTCTGTAAAATATAAGCAAGAGAAATCTGTGGATGTGTTTTCTGTGATGGAAATACCAGCTCTGGATGAACGGAGCATAAAACACAAGTATCTATCCAACATATTGCACTTCATTCTTGTCACACAAGGCAATTCATCAGCCAGCAGGCAGATCGAAAGCTGACCCAATCTACAAATGCTTTGGGTATTATTAAGTGACATGAAAGAATTGCGGTTCTAACTTTTTGTCAGTATGCTGGCATGGGCAGAGTTTGTAAAACAGTGAAATACTAGGCTTATGCGCTGGTATTCTTACCTGTCAGTCGGATCAGTGAACATTTTCTGCTCTTTCATTCACAGTCTTCAGAAAGAAAAAAATTAAAGTGTATTCCAAGCTTAACATTTTTTAATATATTTGCTGGATTTGGAAAGAATAGGAAAGAGTTGGATCAATGCCAGTGTCCCAGAGCGGAAATATTAGGAAGTGGATGCCTTTTCTAAAGACAACTGTTTAGGAGGACATTTCCCTGACTTTGATGGACTTTCCTCTTACTTCCTGCAGTGCCTACAGTAGAAAAAAGAAGGGGACAATAGCCTAATAAACCATAGGTGTGTTTGCCTATATTCATATGCCACTGAGGTTAGTAAAGACTTGCTAGCCGCACCATGCTATCTTTTAATGGACTACAATTGTGCTAGAACCTTATCTAAAGGAAAAAAGGGTACTGTACTATGGATAGTGATGACATACCTCATAATCGAATCTGAAGCCTTGTGGCCAGTTCTCCAGAACCATAGGCCAATACTAGTTATTACTTATGCTATCTCTATTGGTACTTAAAGACAAGATATAAAAATAAGGATATTAGAGAATGTAAGGTGGTTTTGTACATAATCCCTTTATTTATAATAAAATAATTCTTTATTTTTGTCCAAATTAAATTAAATTAATTTAAATACACATTTTCTTTTTTCAGTCAAATAAATATGAAATACAGCGTATTTAATTTTTTTCCTCATCTCCCTATTTACTTCGTTCAACCACCATGCCCTATACCTGCTTCGATAGCTTAGCCTGAAGTGTAACCACACAAGGTAATACCTTATCCAATGAATTTTAAAAGAAAAATATATCACTTGTAATGAGCCCAGCCCTGCATTGCCTACATTCTCATTTGCAAAAGTTTATTTACCTACTTGCTCCAACAGGCTTGTCTGACTGGTCCCCCTGTATCCTCATCCATGAGATATTCTGAGCTTTGGTCAAAGGCCAGTAGTCCTGCTTGTGAGTAAGGATGCTGGAGGCTCCTCTACAACCTGGAGGTCCAACGGAAGAGAAGCCATGCTGGCAACCAAGGGAGCAAGGGGTAAGGTAAGTAAACAAGCAATTTCCATCTACGTTTTAATGAATTATTGTTGTGTCTAAAAGTAGCTCTACTACTTTCAGGTAGTGTTGCTACTACTGTACTGTCTCTTTAGAAACTGTCCTGTCACTCTTTATATAACCAATGGTACTTTAGAAATCTGCAGTGTTAAAGCTCAAATGAACATTCAGGTTTATTAGGGCTAAGAACATTCTAAGTACATTAAAGCACGTGTGCAAAGTCTTACATATGGTTATGGTAGATGGAAGCAAAAGCCAAAAATAAAAAAAAACTTTTTCCCTGCCAGCATTTCTAGGAGATGAACCCTTGTGTAGAAGCAGTGATCTCTCTGTAGTGGTCCAACATGTACATTGTTAATTAGAGCCCAAGATTTCTATGAGTTTTAAAAATTGCAGAGAAGGGAATGTGTTGTGCCACTGCGAGAAGGCCACTTGTTTCTAGTTCATGTCTAATTCCCTTCCAACATCACTACTCTTTGGTGTTCACACATTTTTATAAAAAATAGATGAAGAACACAAATATTTACTTGAAACCTTGATTATGTGACAGATTGGGTCTAATTTTTTTTTCTGCTTTCCAATGTTAGAGGGTCTTCTTACTGTGGGCATACCTGTGTAAGTGACATGGGCACTGCCAATTGGCTGCTGACTGTAACCATCACCAGGGTCAACAGAAGCAAGAAGAAGACTGGAGTTCAGCAGAGAGCAATCACTGGTTCCAACTAGGCTCCTAAGAGGGTAACATGACCACAAATTCAGATAGGAAATGAAAAAAAAATTAGCATTTTGGAAATCCAGTTCTACATCACAAATTAAGAGCTACATTTCTGTGACCTGATATTTTTCTGAGTTAATAAATTTATTTAGGACAATCTCCAACAATCTGGGCAATTGGCAGGTGATATTTTTTGTATTAGGCTTTTTTATATGCGCCAAATGTAGATATGTGCCTTGGAATGCATTCAATAATCTTACAGGAGCCTGGTGAGACTGACTGAGGCAATGAAAGGCTCATTACATCAGATCACGGCCCTTCTAAAATATAAACAACTCCAAAGCCATCTAATGAAATAAATAATACGGCAACATTCGTCTACAGTCAGTCACCATGCCTAGTGTTCCAGTGAGTAATCGTGATGATTTCCCAGACGGGATAATACAGCAAGTTTAGGATTAATACTGTGCGTTAAAGCCTCAGTGCAAGTTCTCAAAAAATAACACACTGTAAAAAGATGGCTTTAACTCCTCAAATTCCATGGATATGATGCGTGCGTCTATACTGCATTTGGAGATTCAGATTCATTGACATTTATAATAAACACAACTAAAGGGTTCTGTATGAAAACGTAGTGTACATAAAATGAAGCAAAAAAAAAAAACACTTTGTGATATCTGAGCCAAATCCTCGCATATTACCTTGCAGGCACTGCAGCTCACAGTGGAAGGGTTTAAGTACATTGCTGTCAATCCAGAAAGCCTTGGATAGGACTACTTGTAGCCAGATGCTGAGAGTAATTTAAACTCTTGCTTTCTTTTAAGAACATTGTGCTACTGTCGGGTGTACCTTCTACAAGGCTTCCTGAAAATAAGAAAATGGAATAGGAAGCTTTTTCATGTTGTCAGGGAGGGTAAATATTTACTACTTAATAATCTTGTATGTAACTGCTGTGCTAAGTAAAAAAGCATTCAAATAGGAGAACACTCCTGCTCACAAGGCGGATGGATGTTTTGACGAATTAGGGAATATTTTTAAAGCGGTTAGGGACCATGAGAATTGATGTGGCCCTTGAACTAAATTTCACATCTTTAGAACCCCTGCAATAGGGATTTTATCCACAGCTCACAGTATATTAGCATGGGAGTCAGTAGGAATAATCCCTATTACATTGCTCGCCATTGGAAGAATGCTACCCCTACAGATAACCAAAAAGATCAATGGTATCAGTTAAACTGACCTTAGAGGTACAAACTGCTCAAGGAATTAATAGCAACCCCTACTGATTGAGAAACACTGCTCTAGGGTCTATATATTGCCAAAAGTTAAATATGTAATTACATTATGTCTTAGCTGCGATAACACTGTAATTTATTTTTTCACTTTTGTACTAATCAAATGCATTATTTCCACTACTGGCTTTCATTCTAAAAATAAAGTAGCATTCAGCAATTGATATTGTTGCCTTTATTTGCTTTACAAAGGCATACAACACCAATTACTGTTAATAATTCCCTTGAGTTGAAAGACGGAGCCATTTCTGATTCTTTGCTTTTTACCCCCCCC
>NC_092863.1:63074537-63143051 GCF_032062135.1 Pyxicephalus adspersus
AAATAAATATATATATATAAGCCAACAGGATAAGTGCCTATACTCTTCACTTGGATGCACATATCATGCAATTTTTGTGCTGCCAAATTTAATTTAGGTTGCAGCACACCAATATGCTTTTCCAAACTAAGGTTTTGTTATGACAAGTTAATACACAGGGAAGTATAACCCAATATAACAAAATACAAACGCTATACATTTACAAAGATACATTTTAGAAACATGCAGCTGATTCAAGGCAATTCTGACATATCCATATGTAATTAAACAATAACAAATAACTTGACATCACTACATATACCGATAAAATTCAAAATCCGTATTTAATCACTTCTGATATAGGGAAGAGAGCTTGTTTATTGAAAAGACTTTTGTACATGCTAGTGAAAGATTATATTTTAGACATTAGAAACACAGACACTTTAAAAAGGAAAGTGTGACATTAATTTATAAGAACATGGGAGAAACACTATGCATACTATTTTCGACAGGAATCAAATTTAATTACTCTGCTGCACAAATTTCATAATAAAGCTTAACAGTAGGCAGAAATCCCTGTACAGCAGGGCTGATGTGCGAAAGAAGAAGCTGTACAATGTATCTAGTATGTGCTGGTATCAATCATGACTGTCAGACATCCAGCAACAGAAAATGAATAGGAGCTAAATATTGCAGAGAATCTATTTTTGCTATTTTATATTTTGATTGACTGTTTAATGTATCTTTATATTTTTGGCTTGAGTTTTGCTAACCATGCAAGCCATATGTCTACTGCATGAAGAGTGATTTTAGATTACATAACTCAGCTATGTCTGTATTCTTTAAATTGTATATCATTTCACAATGTTTGCATCCAGGTTATATACCCTTTTATACAGTCTAAATGAGTATTCTTTACTCCACACACCTGCACAAAACCAGGTAAGTATTTTAGTGTAAAATAAATGCACTGTATTTTATAACTAAGCCAAGTGTCCTGTTTTATCATTAAATGGCACATGATATTTAGAGTGAAAAAACATGTCAGGTCGTAAGTGCCGCAAAGTGGTTCTCTTTTGTTTATATCTATATTTAGTTAGTGGGGGGAGAAGCAAGCTATAGCATACGGCTAGATGATTTATGCATGCCAATTTTTCTGAAATGATGTGTATAGAGGCAGCAGCATACAATCAATTCATTTTGTTTTTTTGTTTCCAAAAGAATTTAGCCATTTTTTACCCCAGACAAAAAACATAAGACAAATATCAGATTATATGAATGCAAGGAGCATTGGTATAAAGTTAGGTTGGGTTGTTTTAATTGCTTTTTGATACATTTTGAAACTGCAGCCGTGTTGTGGTTTGCATTGACATGCAATGTGGTAGGGCAGCTCATTCAAATATACACTACGATGAACAAAAAGTTGTAAATGTTGCATTTTTGAAAGTCAAGGAAAAGCAACATGGGCAATGTTGTCATACAACTAACTGCATACTGCACACTTTTCCACAGATAAATAGAAAGTGCCAAGTAAGACTTGGCAATAGACTTTAAATGCTTGCTACCACTATTTTGCTGTGATAACACACACTGAATTCTTAATAGCACCCCAAACAACCCAATGGCGGAACTATAGTTCTTTAAACATAAACATATCTACCTGTCTGTTCAATAACTTCTTTAAAAGAAAGGGAATCCGTGCTGAATAGGCTTGACCAATAAGATGGCCAAAGATCTGACTCTGAAGAGAGGATGAAGAAGAAGATGGTAGTACCCACAACAGAGCAAGCACAGGTGATTGTATTTAAAACATTGCGATCAGACAGATATGTTTATTTTATTGCAGAAGGGACATTGCTGACCTTTTTGCAATAAAGCACCTGTTTGGCTATAGTTCAGCTTTAAAATAAAAGGACTGTGTGAATGTCCTAATGCACAGTAACTCATTAAGGCTGATTTTTGCATTGTTACTGACAGTTCAAAAGATGACCGTGCCATGTACAAGGTGATTCCCTATGGCACAGATGTGTTGCCCCCTACTGTAGGTATTATAAATTAGTTTTTCTAAAGAAATGGCCCTGTGATGTATAATGCTTTGCTGCAGTGTAAATGTTGTGGTTGAAAACATTTCAAGTACCTCTATATCTCTCCAGAATTCTCTTAATTCTTCTATAAATGAAGTTTTAAGTACCCACTATACACTAGAAACCATTCCTTGATAAAATATTTATATGTAAATAAATGTTGGAGTAAACCATTAGCCTCCATGCATTCATATAAAGTATTCATACTTAATAAACATTTGTAAATACTGTTGATTTTTGAAGCCATTTATTATTGTCATCATAACTCTGTCCTGTGCATCCCTGTATATGAGTGATTGCTGTTTTTGATATATTTAAAAACAATTTTGAGACTTGTTTTCTCAGAACAATTAGTGAAGCTAAGTCCCGTGTTTAGCTGCAGGCAGTCTACAATATTTAACTTGATTCTTTTAAGTTGATGAATTTATTTCTGAAAAGCTACCAGTCTGACCTAAATCTTTCACATGATTTGGGATTACTTGGCAGCTTTGATGATATCTTATTTAAGACATTTAAAATGATCTATGCACAGATTTATTTTCAGAACTCATGATTTGTTGTATCTGCTAGTTCTTCAGTCAATGGACAACTGAATGTCGGCTGTACTCAGTATATATGAGAAAACAAAGATTCTGCAATGAGTTATGCAATGGTAGACAAGTATTTAAAGCACAGATGTGTGGCTGAAGAAAAAGTATACTTTTGTAAAAATACAATTCTTCTGTAGAAACTTTAACCATCCTTATC
Organism: Pyxicephalus adspersus; assembly: GCF_032062135.1. Taxonomy (NCBI): domain Eukaryota; kingdom Metazoa; phylum Chordata; class Amphibia; order Anura; family Pyxicephalidae; genus Pyxicephalus; species Pyxicephalus adspersus. The sequence goes on from NC_092863.1 coordinate 63,077,348, forward strand.
TCATAGGTGTTCTTTAAAATAAAACTGCCAATACAAAAAAAAACAAAACAACAAACAAAATAAAATAAAAACCATACTGATACATGTCGCCATTCCTTCAGTCCAAATGTTAGCAAGGTTACAGGAAATGTTCAGGTTAACACATTTTTCATACCTATGAACCATAATATCACTTCCCTATTACTTCATCACTTACAGATAACATCATTGAGTTCCTCTGGTGGATTTATTCATATTAAATAAAAGTTTAAACCCATTCTTGTGAAGCTGTAATTCTTTAAAGTGCATTTTACATTTGTTTACTCACAGGAAGCTCATGGAAAATATGGGAATGTGACTTGAATTTTGTAAAATGCTGCAGAAGATGTCAACACTATGACATGTTGGGAATCACACGTTTTTTTTACTTCCTTCCCATCACCCTCACACCCTATGTAGTGTACAAATTGCCCTTGACTCCCATCATTTGATCAAAATGGTCTTGTTTCCTGCATAGCTACCAGGTATCATGTATTTTGCAAGATAGTCCTTGTTCATACTTTCACAAAATTTTTAAAAAACACTGTTAAGCCTACAAATACCTCCCTGTAACCATGGCTATCTTAAATGACTGTACAAATTTATTGAGAATATCCTTCATTTAATTAAAACAGGAACCATAGGCATGTATACAGTTCTTCAACTACAATACCAATAAACTGAGCTCCGTAATCCATAGTAATTACCAGAAGTTCTAGTGAAATCTGGTTCATTATCTATCTTACGTAACTGGGTGTTTAAACTAAAGTTCAATGCTAGCCACAAAAACAATAATTTAAATATATTATGTAACAGCCAATAAAGCAAATGCATTTACTATGTGTGCACAAATGCTTTGAAAATCCAGAAATGATAGAGTAAAGTAGGTAAAACTTTTCCAGTCTTTACACAGCATGTGCAGAAAGAAGAGCTATAGGTAGGGCTAAACAGACCAATAAACTTCCTATAGAAGGTGATGAAAATAAATTCTGTCACCCTGAACAAGTTGAAAAAACAACAGAGACAATTTTTCATGCTGAAATACTGCACAGGTATGAACCAAATAAACAAAGAACCCAAAGATTCAAGAACAAGATTAAAGGTCAGAATATAACACCAGAATATTGACCCAGTCCATCAGAAAAAAATTCAAACATGCCTTGAAAACTTAACTATAAAAGTAGCATAAATGAACCTTCTAAAAATAGACCTGCTGTTCTAGTAGTATAGGAGAAAGCTACTCTCAATAGACATTTTATATTCTGACTGTAATCTCCACATCAACAGATGTTCTGTTAGATGTTATCCTCTATTGTACCTGGGCATGCCCTAGTTTTTTGCAATGCTTTATGTGAGTGTATTTAAAAAAAACAAGATAGACAACAGCTCATCTATACTGCTCATGGATACAGACTCTGTATTACATACTCACCCAAGTTTCATGGGTGGGGGCCCTGGTGTCACTGGAGGATTCCACACTCCATGCCATGGAGTATGGAATTGACTATTATAATAAAGCACTGCCACTCCTACAACCTATAAAATATTTAAACTCCATCATTGGAGTTAAGGATTGCTACAGATCAAAAACTCAACTCAAACCAAAAAATTAAATGTATTACTTCTTGAATAGCAGTAAATAGGAAAGTATGGGCTAAAACATCACAAACAAGAGGCGGAGTGTAGATACATATGCGCATATACCCTTTGACAAATACACCTTTAGATAAAAAAAATATATCATGGGGTTAAACCATACAAGAAATAAAAAATAAGGTAAAGGGCAAAGTTGCAGCTCTTCAGAACTGACACCATGATTTGTTACAGGTTGGACAGCAACAAGATCAGATACATGGCTTAGGCACTGAAGCTTGTAAATCCTGTTAAATGTTATTACTTAGCACTACAGTTGAAAAGCCAGCCCTATTTCATCTTTCTTGAGAGTGCCCTTAATAATTACAAACATTGGAACATAGAGGTTTCGTGCAGATAAAAGCCTTCTCTGGATACTTTAAGCTGCCCCTGGAGAGAATGATTTTTTTGACTTGAAGAACAGAAGAGCAGAAAATGGTAACGTTCTTCAAGTTTGGTGAGAGATGTTTAGAAAACAAAGTATAAGATAAGGATTAGGCTCTAAATGACAGGAATTTTTAAGTTTGTGTTACCGTGGTCAAATGCTTGTGATTCATAATTTATGATAATTTATGTGTTTCTGGTTATACATTTCTGTTTGTAGGTTGTTGTACCAGTTCTGCTCTCAGTGGAAAAACATATGTTTTGCTCATTACTTTTTTCCCAAATGGATTAATTGATTAGACCCTAGTGAGATCCCTTTTCTTCTGAAATACATACATATCATCTGTTCAGTGTATGTATTGAAAACTAGCCATATTTACTATTGAACTTTAGCACTGATGTATCCTTTACCTTAAAAAGATCATTTAGAAGTTGCAAATAGTAGTAGGTGCCAATAGAAGGTGAATTTGAGCAATTCCGACCTTGGAATTAAGCAATCCAAGTTCCAATCTGACATTAATATACCCGTTATTGATAGATACAGTCTGCCTTCTAGCCACTGGACAATGACAGCTGTCCTCATCTGACGGCCAATGACTGGTATAGTATGGTTTAGCCAGTCTGGTGACTGGGCAATGACAAAAGACTATAATGAAGCTCCAGATAGCAGTATCCTAAGAAGGAGTCTATCCCTTTCCCACTTTACCCAAAACTAAAATATTTTAGTTGTTTACATACCTTAAAATTAACTTTTTTTTCCCATACAAGTTACCCATGTACTCTAACGTTTTATCAAATGTGAGCTTGGCAGACTTTCCTGGACAGCATATACATTGTTTATTGTAAGAACTGAATATGCATCTTGGCAACATATTATGAGCTTTACAATCAGTACTTACATGCTTGTCCTTTGGTGTAAGACACTGGATTAATACTAGACCACACGGGTCTCTTACATTGCCATTTGTGGCCTAGCTTTAGGTGGTGGGAATCTGCCACTTGTCTTTAGAAAAGTTGGAGTACCTAAATGTTTTAAACAGCACTACAGTATGTTTAAACAATCACAAATCCAGACCAATTTATGATCACAGCTTTTGCTATATTTTTTTCGCAAAATTTCAGAAAGTACGGTACATGTTAGGTAGATAGAAATGAATTCACATTGTATCCATTTACTACATTTTGGGTTTAATAAAAGTATTTCTGTCTACAGAAGCATAGAATAAACAACATAATAATAGACCTTGATAGAAATATAAAGCCATGCAATCAAACCAAGAGGAATAATAATAAATAGGACCAATAGTTCATGTCAGGTAACCTGCATTCTTGTTGTTGTTTTACAAGTTTTCTGCAAGTAAATCAACACTGAAAGAATAATGGAATACATCATCTGTGTTTATATTTCAATCCAGACTGAAATAAACCAGTATATCCCTCAGAGTACAAATACATGCTGCGTTATGAAAGAGACAATGATGCATAACCAACTTATATTACCATCCTTAATGCTGACTATGAAATATAGCGGTGAAAGCGCACACCACATAATAACAGTTATTCAAATCTCTTCATTGTTGTGATATCTTAACAAGATGACATTTTGAGAAACACTTCACTATATGTGAAATATCAACAAGGTGTAAAACATTCTTATTTTCAGGAAAAAAAAGTACAAGATATAAGGAAAACAAGTCTCTAAACAGCCTAAAATATCTAAAAGGACTTACATTTAGGATCCAAATCTAGCATAAAATGAGGTATCCATAACTTACTCTGCTTAGGTGGTCTCATAATGTTCACTACCAAAACACAGACACGGTGCCTGTTGCCATAGTTATTCAGTATTATACCAGATATTTATGTGTTGTTGAATTTATGCTTTTTCAAACAACAAATGCTTTAAAGCCCTTTTTTCTATATTGTTCAATGGAATGTACTTGCAATTTACTAATGCACAGATGTGTGCCTGGTTTTATACTGGTCATAAAAGGAATATCTGAAGAAAGAAAATATTTGTGAACAATATTTGTGAGTGTACAAGTCTTGTTATGTATGTATTTTGTACAGCCATGAACTGCCCAATCCAGCCCCAGGCTATTTATGGCCACCCCATGGGGTGATAACACATTCTTCCAACCATCAGATGTGCTTGTTATCACATATAGAGATATGCAATCTTCTGAAAGATCTCTGTGTGACAGGTCTCACATAATATGAAAGAAATGGTCAGCAAACTACAGCCATCAGCTAACTCACAAAATACTGCATGATGAAGTTGTGGACAGGCAATTAATGTTGTGTAAACTTTTGTCAGTCTATGAATCTACTAGCCATATAATTAACAATACTCAGTACAACCATGACTAAGGCAACGTACACACATTTGCAATGGTTCCCGTCCGATAATCTACTCAGAGCCAATATAGGACGAGAATCTGGCGTGTGTACAGCGCCCGTCGTCCATCGTCCGAATGTGTCCACGAATCCGAATGTGTCCTGGCGAATCCACGGACGATGGACGACGAACGATCCTATTGGAAGCGAAGGGGGAGAGCGCGCAGCAGGGTGCCGCTCCATCGTCCTCCCTCTCCTCTCTCCATAGAGCAGAACGGTGCTGTATGTACAGCACTTGTTCATGTATCATGCAGTCCTTAGTCGTTGGAAAGGATCATGAAAGAGTCTTGTCAACGACAATTATTGCACGTGTGTATGTAGCATATTAGAAGACTTTCTGGATTGTGTAGAAAAAAATGAATGTATTGAAATATTCTCAGTCAACAGAAACATTTCTGCAACTAAGCATTCACAATTTGCAAAACAATTAATTGCAAGGTGACCAGTAGTGTTTTAACCGGATATTCAATTGAAACTACTAAAAATTGTTTCATGCCTAATAATAATTAGGTTTATTGAAGATAATAGAACTGCCTTTAAAAAAATATCAGAAAACTTTCAGGTTCCCATAAAAAAGCTTTTAATCATTTCTTTAAATTATATGTTGTAAGTCTTTCCTTTTGGTGGACCTGTACCTGCCTGAAGCTGTGTGATCAAGCAAACCTGGATCGGATTTCTTAAATTCTGTCCAAGGTTGCTGGATCACCCAGCTTCACTGATGTAAATGTATTCTCCCCAGCCTTGGAGAGCTTAAAAAAATCAGGCCCAATGCCTCTATTTGGTCTTTAAAACAGAAAGTTTATTGTCACATGCTTCCTGTAGAGCAGTGTTTCTCAGAAGCCTAAGGGTCCTCCAGAATTTGCTAGGGGTTCCTTGAGAAATTGCAAATTTGGATCTGTCAGTTCAGTTACCTTTGACACCAATGAGCTTTTTGGCTATCTGTAACATTAACATTTTTACCAATGGCCAGCAATGTAAGAGGAATTCTTCCCAATGGCCACCACACTAATGTACAGTGAGCTGTGGATATAGTAGTTATAGCAGGGGCTCCTGAAGACCTGAAAGTTATTGTTAGGTGTCCCCCCCATGTTATAAAGGTTGTGAAACACTGGTCTAGAGGGTACTGCCTGGGACACATACCAGTCTGATGAAATAAACAGCCATATCTTTGCCCACAGCAAAAGAGCTGGGTTTGAACTGTTTGCCCAGCATCGTCATATTGGATTCTGCTCAAAATATAAATCCCAGAGGAAATGCATCATTTGCATCAATTCTTGTCCACATTAACTTCCATATATACTACTTCTGACATCAAATCTGTTCAATGACATGAAAAGATACATTTTTTTTTCTGACACTAAGAAATGAATTGGCCTTCAAACCAAGGAATTATACATGACAAGCTCGAGGATAAAAAAGATACTGTATATGTGCTTTGGTGTAAAGCCAGGATGACTCATCTTCACATAGGATTTAGAAAACTGAAATACATAAAAAAGAAAGTGGACTTATACTGTATATATATTTTTACCTGACCTTAGTAGTATGTCTGGTTTCTATGCTATGTTTTACACTGAAATAACTTAGATCCACATCAGACTGGGAGGTGTGAAAACTTTACTATGTAGAGCCTCTCTATTTACTATGTGCCTCTGTAGATAGTTACGGCAGAGATAGCAATTCTGAGAAATACTTAAACTTAAATAATCAGGAGTGATCTGCTTTTTGACAGTGTCTGAGGAGCTATTGTCAGGAGAACAAAAAGACGCCTCCCTGCTCATATAAATTTGTGGGAATATGAAAGCAGCTAACGTAGGTCAAATACAAGTCAATTGTACCTGCACTGAATTGATAATCGCAAGAGGTCAAACTGATATGGCACCATGCATTTGCCTATTGAAGCCTGTTGGCACATACAGGCCACGAGAAACTAGAAAAGTGGTATACAAAACATATGTAAATTTTGTAAATGAAGAAAGCTGGGATATGCTGGATACCTACTGAATCCAGGGCACGAGTTGGGCATGAGTTGCCTCATTCAAAGATCTGACACCTGGAAGAGGAGTCATCACTTGTCCTTTCTGCAATAATGGACATGCCTGCTCAAAATTTTTTATTTTAAACATCTAATTTAACCTTAAGCCTCAATGAAATAAAATTAAACAAATAATGCACAGAAGTTGTATCAAACAATCTGAATGCAATCTCCTCTTCACATAATCAGTTTCTGATATATCACAGACCTAGCATTGTCTCAGTAGGACTACAGGCGCTCCTAATGTCAATCTAAAAGGGTTGGGTGCACCTGGTGGCAGTCAGAAGGGTGACTTACCTTTCCATTTTTGTCAAGGCTGCTCCCCCACATCCCACATCTGCTCTCTATGTAGAATGTCTTCTGGGCTTGTAGCAGCTCAATGTTGTTTAAGCAAGCATGTTTAGAAAGAGTAGTAGAAAGTATACTAACGTGACCAGTCTTATGCTTACAGGGGATTTCATTTTTTTTTGTTTAAGGCCAATCTTTCACACACTTTACACATTTGTCAGAACGGACAGGGCAGTTAGCAAAATACATGTAGTGTTGTTGTAGGTATATATATATATATATTTACCTTTTCCCATCTGGAGAGCATCAGAAATCAGGAGTATATTGTTAAAATTGTTAGGAGCTCATTTTTAAAATTCAGAACATGCTAACTGTTGTACACAGATTTTATTGATGCATTTATTGGGTTTAGGGTAAAGTACATCATGTGAGATATAAAATAAATACACATTGGTGGCAGTAACCACACATATACAAGTTTTCTCTGGCTTCAAAAATATTGTTAAAACTTGGAATGACCCTTCCTCAAGTGGGCCTATGCTCTTTTTGATTATTTGCCTTTTCTGCCAAGCAAGCATCTGACAAATGCTAGCAATTGTAGAATCAAAATATATGATTAACTAGGAAAGCATATCATTGCACAACATGTGCCTGGACTGCATGGGAGGGTAAATATGTATTTTCTATATTTCCTTTATAGTCATATTTTTTGTTTCTGTACATAAAGACGACAGTCCTCTTTAAATTTTTGTATAGAATATTACCTGTTAATCCTAATTAGCATAACATTATCCCCTTTTATTTTATATTATTTAATTGCACATTTTCCTGTAAAAGGTATTATGATAATAAACTAAAATTGCATGTAAAATAATTCACAAGGCTTTGTAAATTGACTTTAATGTGTCCTAGCTACCATGACATTTATAGACAAACTAGTATACGGACACATTATATGATATGTTTTTTGACAGAAATTTACTTTACTTAGCATGCTTACAGTCTGTGTACCACCATAGGTCAGTTAAAACTTCATACGAATCAATGACACGAGTCAGCATTAGCAAAATTCATTCAAATTTCCTCCATTCACAACAGTATATACCTTACACATAAAAAATGAGGTGGTAAAAATTTCTGTCCCTGCTGGACAGATTCACCCTCTCTATTTGTCCTGGAGACAACTGTCACTAGAACAGAAGGAATGTGATGGAAAACCAAGATTTTACAGTTGCTGGAGGAAAATCATCCAATGGTGATATTCCCAGGACAATATATATATATATATATATAGCAATTGTAGAATCAAAATATATGATTAACTAGGAAAGCATATCATTGCACAACATGTGCCTGGACTGCATGGGAGGGTAAATATGTATTTTCCATATTTCCTTTATAGTTATTTTTTTTGTTTCTGTACATAAAGACGAAAGTCCTCTTTAAATTTTTGTATAGAATATTACCTGTTAATCCTAATTAGCATAACATTATCCCCTTTTTTTTTATATTATTTAATTGCACATTTTCCTGTAAAAGGTATTATTGTAATAAACTAAAATTGCATGTAAAATAATTCACAAGGCTTTGTAAATTGACTTTAATGTGTCCTAGCTACCATGACATTTATAGACAAACTAGTAAACGGACACATTATATGATATGTTTTTTGACACAAATTTACTTTACTTAGCATGCTTACAGTCTGTGTACCATCATAGGTCAGTTAAAATTGACCAACAGTTAACACTTCATACGAATCAATGACACGAGTCAGCATTAGCAAATTTCATTCAAATTTCCTCCATTCACAACAGTATATACCTTACACATAAAAAATGAGGTGGTAAAAATTTCTGTCCCTGTTGGACAGATTCACCCTCTCCATTTGTCCTGGAGACAACTGTCACTAGAAAAGAAGGAATGTGATGGAAAACCAAGATTTTACAGTTGCTGGAGGAATAGGAGATGTAGGAAAATCATCCAATGGTGATATTCCCAGGACCATAACTTTTTCTAACTCCTTCTAAATCCTGCTTTCTTTACATACTGTTCTTTGGTGACAGTGTATCCTTCCTTATCCTTGAATTGCATCTGCTGAGTAGATGTGATGACATATTGCACTCACCTGTGATCACCAACAGAAACTTTTTATCTCACAGTGTAAAAAACACATTGAAACATCATTCCTTTAGTTCTGCCAGTTTTTCAGTTTGCTGATCAGTGGCTTGGTTACACAAAAAGTAACATGTCTAAAGGGTACTACTTTATCTGGTTGTAAGATATAGGAGGAAATATGAATTTAGGGTTACTCCCAGATCTTCTGAATATTAGGAGATATTAGGAGAACCCTTCAGATTCAAAGGAAAGAAGGCAAAAAAACTAAAATTATTATTTTGATGGAAATCCAAAAAGTAAGCAAGATGCATTAGTTGTACTTTATTGGTATATATGTGTATATTCCCATTTGTTCAGAATTATGGGATAAACATGTAGGGAAATACATAGTCTGCCCTTTTATCACCTGTTGAGTATACTAGTTTCCTAGTGGTGTTTGAATTAAATGTATTACGCATCTTGAAAAAGCCTACCACAAGAGCACCAAATGAAGTTAATTGTATCAAAACTTCTTATCCACGTCAAGGACCATTTATTTCAGCAAGCAAAGTGGAGTTTTAAAAAAGTAAGGTCAGTCACAGAAGACTATATATCTTTCTAGAACAGTTTTTTTTAAAGAGAAGTCTTATTAGTGCATGTGTAAAAGTACTATGGCTTGAACTATATGGTTAAAGCTTAGCTTAACCCTGAGAAATGTAACCTGCAACTGACATCTGTATCTAAATTCAACATATATCTTATTAATAAAAACTTGCAATTTACTGAACATTTTTGTGACAAAATATAAGTTAACAACTAGAAATAACCATGGCATAACATATTCCAGGTTTTGCGGTCCACACAACTACTATAGTAACCAAAAAATATGAAATACCGTGACTCTTGGGATTCCATCTGTTCTGAAAATTTGTTTAGCAAAGAAGAAATAGCTTAGCCCGATATATAATACAAACATTTCTCTGTGAAGCTCAAGCATCCCTGCCACATGTCTATAAAAGCAATCAGTATACCAGAGTTCTAATCTGGCATCTAGCACAGCACAAGCATTGAAAGGGCCATGGGTATTGAGCTTGAGGAATTTAAGAGCTTAAAAATAACTTAGCATTCATTCATATATAGTTCATTTGCTGGTTTTATAAAGGAAGCTGTCACATATTCACATAGGGGTGTAAAAACTGTATATATTCTTAAAATTAAACTATGGGCAAAAGTTTTTTATACCCTTGCAATGGGTCCCTCTGCCCACTGCAAGGGTTAATTGTTTGTGAAAACAAAAGATTTACAGGTGGCATAAGAAAAGGAAATTAGGGCAAATTACCCATGGATTGGAGAAATTCCCTTTCGTTTGTATGTTAGTACAATAAATAGTTCAATTTTTGTACAATAAATGTACAAAACTGACATAAGCAGGACATGAGCTTTATTGCCTGTTAATAGTAATTTGCATCTAGTAACAAAACAAAATGCCCAGGGAACTTACCTAGTACCAGGCTTGCGGGTCAATGTGTCTGGGTTTGCACAGAATTTGTACACAAATATGCCAAACACCTACCTGATTCAGCTATCCTGACCTGTGAATCATTTGATGCCTTTTTTATCTTGGCTTTTTTACTCTGCTTTCTCTCACTTATCTACTTACAAGTAGTCCCCAGGTTACATACAAAATAGGGACTGTAGGTTTGTTCTTAGGTTGAATTTGTATTTAAGTCGGAACAGGTACATTATTTTATTAAATGCAATTAGGACAGATGTTTGTCTCAACATTATATGTGGTGTCAGTTACTGTATAAAATCCTCACTGTGAGTTAATCACAAACAAATCAACAAAAATCTTGGAGCTTAGACATTCAATAACTTCTGGAGTTAGCTGTGCTTTGGTATGCAAAAATAAACAACTGCAGAGTTTGTCTTGGTCATTAAAGGGTTACAAGAGGCTGCAGAAAGAGCTCACCCCCCTAAGATCACCCACAACCTCAGCTGTATTTATCAAAAGATTTCTTCTGCAAGTCATACAAACTGCCCCCTTCAAACCTCCCGTTCTGCACACAGCAAGCAGGGAAGCTAGGAGTCGTCCCTATGTCGGATATCCTTAACCTTGGAATACTTGTATTTACTTTTACTGATTAAAAGTGATTTTTACTGACTCTGCATCTGTTTGACTGCCTGTTTCTAAATGTAGGCCTGTATGGAGCATTTGACTGTCTGTTTTCTTGTTGCTCGTTGCTGCTGGTCTGACCATTCCACCACCTGGTCTAGGTGCTGCTGATAGTCCTCTGGCTTTTCATTTTTTTAAGAAAACAGAGGTGGTTCTCCTGCAAGCTTCATACAGATCCATTAACAAATCCAGACACCTTTACCACTTTATACCAAGAGTCTCGAGTTGCAACCATCAGAAATTCCAAACTACGAAGTATAAGGAAGATTGCCCTCCTGCTGCAGTACAGAAACCATGACACAAAGCAAACAGCACAGGACTGCTTTAAAATATATTTTGTATGTTGTTTAGATGTTCTTAAAAAAAAATAAAAGACCAGTTCTACTATAGAATAAGGTGGGAATCATTTCTCAGATAGGTATTGTTCTTGGTCACATCTCCAAAAGGGAAAAGGAGACCAAAGACAAAGACTGTTTGTGCTTTCCCCCCGCACCTGCTAATGTTTGGGTACCTTAGGCTTCACTGACAGTCCCACCTGGTTCTACCCTTCTACCTTAAGATCCCTGAAAACATTTAAATAGGAATAGACTTGTCTTGTTTTTGGCTTTGTCATCCAAGGCTTCCAAGAAGCTTCCAAAACCACACTTTTTGATGCCCACTTTTTGGAGCCTAGTTTAATTTTTATTTAGCTTCAATGAGATTTCCATTTCAGAAGTGCCTACTTTTGGAGATTTGCAGATCTCTACTCAGCACCTATTAAGGCACCTTGCATGCACTTCAGACTTGCTGTGTGGGGTCTATAGGAGACTCAATTTAGTTGATGTGAATGAAAAGGTGATACTCACAGCACCTAAAATGCAATTTTTTTTCCATTACATAAAGCATATTTAACCCAATAAATCAATGCTTAGTTTCTTTTATCTATGTATTTTGCCTGGTAAACCAAGTGAAAAGTGTAATAATGAATATAGTGAGATCCGCATTGTTGCCTTTCAGTATAAAAGTATTGTAAAATGTGAACTAAGTACTAATAAAGCCCTCAAGATGTCTGCCACCAGTGTAAATAAACTTTAAGTTTATTTTAATGCTGATGTTCTGACATCTGTGCTATGCAGTTGTGAAGCTTTTGCCATTTATGCTCCTAAAATTCTATAATTTGCCAGTGATAAATGAATTTCCACTATTGTTGGAGTACTTGCCACGGTATGATTTGTGAGCTGAGATATAAAAGCACAAAGTTAGAATGCAAATACTCCTAAAGGCATTTCCAAACTGTCAGTTCTTTGTCTTTAACTAGATGTGTAGCTTTCTTTACACGATGAGCCAAAAAAATAGAATAGAAGATTAGTGATTTCAATCTGCAGTCTAGTTCAAGTCATTCCTGAAGTCTAATCTGCTTGGTAAAAGATGCGCCAATCACAATTAGAATTGGTTTTACCGGAATATCTCTCAAATCTTTCTTAAACAAATATCTTTCAAAGGACAGAAAAAAAGGAACACAATCAATTCTAATTGAATTATTTGTCTCTGACATTCAAATGTGGGACAAAAACTTAATCAGCTATTGCTTTCAGGATGATTACACAGTGAATCACCAAAACTGGAGAAAATGAATGTGGCTATGCTCCAAATAAAGTGTCTGATTCATAGTTTTACATTTTCAAACCATTTATTTCACAGTGAGAAAAGAAAAAGAATAGTCTGACATTTCATTATTAGTTATAATCTGTGTGATGGTATTATGCCATTACGATGTGCATACATAAGTATATAAACATTCATCTGAATGCCACGCATCATTTACAGAAAAGTGGCTTATAAGACAAAACCTAATGCTGATGTGACTTACAGTATCAGAGTTCAGGCTCAGGCTAACCTCATAACCATAGATTTGCATTAAAGATGTCATCAAACTATTGTGAAATTATGAATATAGGAAAATAAATTTGGCTGTAGACACTGTTTTCTAACCTATAGCAAATCATATGTTTGAGCAAATTACCCTTTGGTCCAAAGCAGTAAATGTAGGCGGCTACTTTCTCAATGCCATGCTGGTTACAGTGATTACTGAGTTATAACTACCTGGGGTGCAGAAGCAACAATAGGCCCAGGCTCAAAAAGAAAAGACACAACCCCTACCTCCTACCTATGTACCAGTTCTGAATTGGCATGGTACTTTACAGAATAATGCACATTTTCTAAGCTTTTTTTAAGTAAGCTTCTAAATAATAAACTTTTGCAGGTTGCAATCAGTGTTCAGGGATTGCACCTTGTCCTGTTCCATATGGGTGCATTCTCTGGATCCATAATTATATCATTTTTTATGGGATCTCTACATGCCATCAGTGATGCAAGGGCATTCTAGGCCAGATCCAGTTTAAATGGCCCGGGTGCAGTTTTATCCACACTTGCATGTGCAAGAATGGCATCTTTGTGCACGGAATTCACATGGATATATATTTTCTGACATTACCATACTGCCCTTCATATATCTTCCCTAAAGGCACATGCTCTGTTTCTGCAATCACCATTGTTGCCATCACACAATTAAACGACAGGACGTTGCTCTGTCAAAATAAAGACCTGTTGCAGTCAGCTCAGAGAGGAAGCTGCACACTCAATAAAATGAATGCCTGTTTTATATAAATAGCAAACAAAGGATTATCAGTCAAAGTACAAAATCTTTCCAGTAGAATTTCAGTGCATAATCCAACCATCTGTCGACCAGTTGTGGAGTAAAATTATAATTTAGGGAATAGCTTTAAAAAAAACCCTTAGCTGTATTGTAGCTATATTTATCTGCCATTGACATTATCTTCCGAGTTGCATTATGTCTCCTTTTAAACCACAAGGAATCTGACACTTGCCACTGGCAAGGCAAACATGTTTCTTTAGAATGTGCACAAGACAGATAGATCCTTTCCTATGCATTCCTTTTTATCACTCCATCCAATTATTAAGAGAAAAATCTATTATTTATCTTAGCACTCACATAATTACTTTTCCAAACCACTAGCATAGAAGCCACAAATGTAACCGTTGTGCTTCATATTATCATACATTATTTCAGCAGCTGACTCATTCTCTAGAAAAAAAATGCCTCCAGAAAATGCTGTAGTGATTTGTTTTGAGCATCAGAATTGTTAATTTTTCATCACATGTTTGGGGGCTTTCAAATACACATTTTTCTTATCTGAGCATGACAGATCTGCCTGCGTATTTCTTCAGCTCTGTGACACAAGCTATGTCCTTCTGTTTTATATAAAATATGATCCCTTCTATTTTTCAAGTGTATGACATAAGTAGCATAAGCAGTAATAAGAGCGTATACAATGGAACATGAAAGCAAAATCTCTGCGTCCAATACACAAGGACTGTACATGTATTTATTCCTAAAGTTTTATTCAAAGCTAATGTTTTCTATCTCCATTGTAACAACAGCTTTTTGTTGATTAAGTTTTAAGCAGTGTGATAGGAATAGCCACCAAAAGGTGCTTTTCAGCATGAAATATCTGACATCAGACTTCTATACCATACCAGCAGGACACATCTTCACATTTTGCTGAATGGAATTTGAAATCCATTAATAAAAAGTCAATGGCACTCGGCAATGGGTGGATTACCAAGGCATACTTTTTACTAATGCATTGGGTTAGGACGCAAGATCAGAATAATGACGACATTAATATTTGAGTCTAAATGACAGATGTACACACGTCAATTTTTTTGTGTTGCACACATCAGCAATCATTTGGGCACATTGCACCGCTAGTCATTTAACATCAGAAAGACAGGAATTCATATGCATAGCTAAGAGATGCTCAATGAAGCTAACATGCCTTCTCCATCCATCTCCTGCTCTATAAGTTATATGAAGATGTGGCTGGATGTAGAACATGCATGATGCTAATTACAGTGATAGAGCAGCTTGGAAAGCTGGAGAATGTCTTCAACATTACAAGAACAAGTCCGGTTAAATGTGACTAACTACTACTAGATATACAATGACCTGGATAAATGAGATCCTTCACTAATCACATTAGTTTTGGTAAACAATGCCAGTCCTGTTACACGCTCCCATTAACAGAAACCCATCCTGGGCAATGACAAGAGACATTAACCAATGCACACCTTGACAATGCTGGCAGGACGGGAGGAAGCTGCTCCATAGTTAGGTGAGAGTTTAGAACCTGTGTATACTTAGCTCTGCTTGGCTGAGGGTAGCATCACCGCCTTCGTGTCTTTAATTACCTTACCTCTTTAAGTTCCTTAGCTACATCCTTCAAGTCTCCCAGGACTAATTCCAAATCATCCACAATAATCTTGATCTGTTCTTTCACCTTGGCTTTGGAGGATGGCTCCTCTGTTGGCGAGGATGTCCCCTTAGACTTTGCTGACATACTGCAGTCCAACTCAAGGGAGCTTTATTAGAGGGTGACCGGCTGCAGCCCTCTCTGAGCCGCTGTCTCCCCGCATTTTCTTTCTCAGATCTCCCTCTTTCTCCTCTTTTTCCTCTCCCTGTTTACTCGGTGCCATGAACTCCAACACAACTGCTCAGGGAATGGGCTGCAGACTAGCGGCGAATGCCAAGCGTTGCCTGCGTCACAACGGTTTGCTAAATCAGGAAAAAGTGCGAAATCCCAAAGTTCAGCAAATGACATAAGACACCTAAATATCCATTTACTTTTTAACGGTGACAGTCACATCTTCTCCCTCTGTATGCTACTCTATACTCAGCAGCACGCCTACTGCATGTTACTTGCTGCTTGCTTCAATTCTACGCTCCTGCATTACCGTATTTCCTATACTAAGGCAGCACTGCTATTACTATGCATTACCAAAGGGACCAGTGATAACAGGCAGATTTTCCTTTTGATTTTTTTCCCCTGTCACTCACACCACACACGCATTATAATTTATAGGCGTCAAACTAAAACATATAAAACACACGACACAAAAAAAAAAAAAAAAGAAGCACAGCGCCAACATGTTTTATACCACGTCAATAAAGAACATCCATCATTTGTCATTTTACAAATCCTTGTCTCCAATTCAATCTACCAATAGCTAATGGTTTGTGATAGTTCATTAGCTAGGCTTAGAGAACATACTTCTCTTTTATGTTGGATGCAGTCAAGCAGTGGGAGGTGAAGATGTCAGTAAAAAAAAAAAAGGAATCCCAGGGAAGCTGAAGGGTCAGTAATATAAAAAGGAGGAAATGCTTTTCTTCTTCAGAGAAATAATAGGAATAAATAGGACTGAAGAGTGATTGCGTCTCCTTTTTTTTTACCTTTTGATTTTATAACCATGGCTCAAGGGCTTTGGAAATTTATGACTCCTCGTTTATCAGGTTCAAATTAAATCAATAGTGAAACATGGCAACTGCCCTGTTTTATGGTTGCAGAAAAGTCTGCTGTATACAAAAACAGAGAGGGTGAAAAGGTGTACAGACAATAAGTTCTTTTCCACTAGATACAATCTGGACTTCATTAAAATGCAATGTGCTGGGTTCAGGATGGAATGACAGCCCATGGTTTCCAGTGCTGGCCACACACATTACAATCTGACTGTACAATCTGATTTTGATCTGCTAGCTGCATATTAATAAAGAAGTGTCAGTCTGATTCCAGATTACCGCTTTATTCTACATTATTTTTTTCAGACCTTATTGCCACTTTTTGTTTGATCAGATTTTATATGTTGGCGATCAGAGGTTTGATTACTTTGCATTAGCCATTAGAGGCTACTTTTGACTGATCACCACTTAGCACGACAGTCAGTGGGAAGAATGTCCCCCTTACCGATCACTGGTGTCACTTAAAATGACCTGGGAGGTGCAAATTGCCCATAGCTCAAGGAACCCCTAACAACCTGTGGAGGAACCCTGGTTGAAAAAACACTTCTTTATATGATTGTTGCCTAACACAAAAGATGGAATTGTCTCAGGAGAAAATCTAGCATATGTACAGAGGTCCCCTAATGTTGTTCAGGAATCTTTCCTGGAGGATCAGTGAACAGCCGAGTACTTGAAGGAGAGCACAGCTTGGTGCCATTCACTCATCCTCCCTCCTCCCCTCTCCATAGAACAGAACATCACTTCAGTCTTGTACTCTAGCCGGTGATCATTACTTGTAATAGAGGACATTGCTGCAAAAAAAGACAGATCAGGATGTTTAAAACTAACACCAAGGATCTATCTATTGACTGCAATGTTCTGCAATTTGAAAGTGGTGAATCCTGTCTGGTAATCATGCTGATCACCAACTTTATAATGATGGTGAATGGGACAGTAAAATGCAAAAAAATAGGTTAATTATGACAGTTCTGATCAGGATTTTTTTCAGGATTTTTAAAATAACCATTAAACTCTTTGTTAAATCCATACCTACCTTCCAACTATTTTCTTGGCAGCAGTATTGTAATTGCAGATGTAATTTGTAATCATGACAGCTTGGGTTTGCAGCATACTTCATTCAACTTTGAAATTCATAGTACCACCTAGTGGCAAAGTGAACTTTCTGCAGGAGACAGTACAAGATTGAAAGTAAGTATAGCAGCAGTGAATAAGGCAATAATATCAACAAAATATTAGGAGTGTAATAAAATAAAGGGTGGGCAAAGGATTTCTTTTTTATTTTATGAAATGTAATTCTGCTTTAAACATTCCCATTAATGTAAAATGATACATGTATTGTTATAGTATATATAGTATATAAAGTATTTCATCATCTATATATATCAAAAAGAATGTCTTTAAAGTACATACAGGTTATCTGTGAGCTTTTGCAGGTGAAATACAGAATAAAATGATGCCCCATTTTTTTTCTTTTTGATGAGGACAGACTGGGCACAGTCATGTTTTTTACAGCCTGTTAGACTGGTTAATTGAAAGCATTAAAGCTGAACTCCATGGCAGATAGAGAACACACCAATGAATACAGTCATGTGTATGTTAACCTCCTTATTGCCAAAGCGTTTTTATGAATAAATGTTTGTATAGATGTATAAATTTGTATTTTAGGCTGCAAAATTATTTAAAACTTTCCATACATTATATGTTTTCTCAAAGAAGAATTTATTTAGTTACAAGTTATTGAATGAAAATATGTTAGTTGCAGCTTTTTATGTTGTATGATGCAACTTTAGTCCTTTATATGTTGTAAAAATAAACAAAATTTAATTTCAATGCACACAACATATATAAATAGCATATATATATATATATATATATAGCTAAAATATAAGGGCTTGCCAGTTCCAAACCAACAAAGGGATGTGAATAGATTTTCACTGATCCTTCTCTGCCAGCCATATTGCACCTGAGTCCTTGGACCATGAAGGATCAGGCAATGGTGAACAATAGAAGCGATCAGTTGGCTTTTCAGTCACCTGGATCACTTCTGCCTTACAGTCAAAATACACTGATAGATTGTTTGGAATCTACCTGAAATCAACTGTGAAAATAGTCTACTGATCTGCTGGTAGTTGATTTTTCGCAATAGGAAGGGGGTTGAAAAGCATTAAATATATCCTAAAAATAAAGCTAGCCTAAACACTTAATATAAACTTTTTTTTTCCAAATAAGCTTTAATAAATGTTCAGTATAAATTGATATCAACTTGTATTTTTCTATGCAAAAGGTCTGGGAAAAGAAAAGACAGTTCCGGGTCTAATCTGGTATGCTGCATGCACATGTGCTGACAGTAAGAGAGAAAAGAGAGATTTGGTTCTTCTCGGTCTTCTTCTGTTCCTTTCTTCTCCAGTCACAGGCTGGGAATATTGTCCAAGGGGTGCAGTTTAAATCGAATTTACAGATTGGAAGAAGATATAATAAAAACCTGTCTGTCTACTTATTGTCCATATGGTTGCCAAATCTGCCTTGGTCCCCAATGTTATCTGTGTAAAGACTCAGTTCTCTCTACTCCCTCTATTTTATGGATCCACTTTAACTACAGCACAGAAATGTGAGATCAGTAGAGCTATAAAAATATCAGGAATGGTAACACAGAAATACAGATCTTTTGCCAGATAAAATAGCTCTGATGTATTTCAACTGTATTCCACTGTTTGTCTGGAATTAAGCTTTAAAGGGATAACAGAGAATGTCAGCATTTTGGCACTATGTGGATTTCCCATTTCTTCCCCTTGCAATTAGTGTTTCATTATGCAACAACAAAACAGACATACGTAATTCTTTTTCCACACCTTCTCCACATGAATGCCATTTTTCTACCATTAGTAAAACTGGCAACTTTCCTCTAGCTAATGTGCAACTACAGAACATAAAATCTAAGTGTGAGAAACATAAATGAACAGTCCAAAATAAGATAAAAAAGACTTTTAACCCTTGAAGACTAAATGTATTGTTATACAGAGACATTGTTACATTTTTTGTCCACTAAAGGATAAGACAACATTATTTTAAATCAGGGAATTTATTTGACAAGCCTTGGAGGTGAGTCAGAATTTTTTTCTCTGGGAGGCAAAATTGACAAAAAGAGTAATTTGCAGCAGGGACAGAGAAATTCTTTGGCTTTTCTCAAACATAGGATGGATCTGTCCAGGTTCCATTCACAGAGGGTCCAGCAAATACTGTTTGAATTTTTCATACTGGTTTGCAATGTCCAGGACAGTAACAAAAACTGACCACTGCCCTCAAATCAACCACAAAATAAAATTACAGACATAAAAGTCCTCAATAATAAAAAGAAAGTAGCAAAGGGAGATTTAGCCAAACATCTTACAATCATAATTACAGTACAGTTTTCAAACTAACTCCTATCTTCCCCTATGAAGTCAGCTTTACCTATTCATTCCCCACTAAAAACTCCCAAGGGAGCCTTCACACTTCAAACCCTCAGATTTAGCCTCAAAACCATAATAGTTGTAAACTCAATCCTCATCCCCTACTCAGAAGCTGGTTTAATAGAAATGATCCAAATATAGGGTTCTTTTTATAAAATAGTAAATCTGACATTTAGCAACATTCCCTGGTGGAGAATCTTCCAGCTCCTTGTGTTTTAAATGACAGTGATTGATTTTCAACTAGGGAATTCTGCTGAATGACAGATTAACTGCTTTAGAATAGACCACATAGTGTGTAATCTGTTTCAAAGGCTTCTATGCAAGTTCCTGCTGGTTCAGTTCAAGGGGTCATATCATGCTAAAACAGGAAATTGCAGAGGGTGAACAAATCCCATGCCACATGAACAACCGTATCATGATAAAACTGGACCTTGGGAGAGGAATTGTGTTGCTCATATCAAATCTTAGCAATATCTGCCAGTGCCTAGCACACTCTACCTAACATAACACAACTCCACCCGCAGTGTGCTGACCAAATTCTGGATTTCTTGCACTCATCTGTGTCATGCTATGCTTGTCTGGTAAAAGCAAATCAGGAGAAAATCTGCCGTATGTAAAACTGCCATACATGAATATGGAATTTTAAACCAGTCACATAAAATACTTAAGTGATAGCTTAAACATACACTTACTTTATGAAAAACTTTTGTATTTATTTTTTTTTATTTGCCACATTGTCACAATATTGTCTTTCTCCTTCCTATACAGAAACATTTTCAGGTATACAGATGGACAGTTAGACTGGCACAATAATAATGTTACCTGGACCTAAATAATATGAAGATGTTGAATAATGGTTTTTTATATGTTTCATAAATAAAGAACATAAAGCATAGACCTAAAAGCATTTGTTTCCTACTGGGAATGAAGTGATGTTAGAATTATATGATTCAATCAATCCCTTTCAGGCAGTGAATACTCTAGTGGGACATAAAAGAGAAAGAGATGAGCTGAAGAACAAGTGCTATATGTTGCATATGGCATGTATGTAATTCAATTGAGAACAGTCCAAAATTGCTCATGTTTGGCGCTGCACACTATGGACTGACAGGGAAGACAAGCCAATAATTACAATAGTTTGTTTTATTAAGGATATGATGTAGATATTCAAATATGTGACAAGTTCCTATATTGTATAAAAGGAATGTTGTAATATTATCCATGCAGAGGAGTAGGGCCCCAAAAGTATAACCTCTGCCAAACATCTCATAAAATGGGTGATTGCTAAAAAGGATTTCAGTTGTATTTTACTTAAAACCTAAAATGACTTAATGTGGAACATAGCCTTTATATGCTTCATATGCTTCATTCCAAGCAGTTTATGGCTTTGCCATATGCATTGTATAAAAACTATTAGTAGTAATGCTTCTAAATATTATTTTAAAGAGGTAAAATCTTAACACAAATATAAAAAATATTCTAAGAAAATTTTCTGAAGCCAGTGTTTATCATCTCGATTAGAGATTAGGTTTTGGTTTAGCTCAAATCTTCATTTGCTAATTTCTCAAATTTATGTAGAAATTGGAACAGGCAAACTTGTTTTCAAATTATTCAAAATTCCCTGTCTGACCTTTCACTGTTGTATTCAAAGACATAATGGCTAATAATTGCTGCTTTTTGTATGTGTCAGCACCTTGTTTTAAAAGTTTGCTTTTCCAAGAGTAGTTTACAATGATGGAAGTGTAGGAAGGGATGACAGTATAGGGGGAGTATGCAATGGTTCTAGATTGAAGTGCAGTGTTGTGGGTCCACAGACCTTTTTTAGGACTAAATTTTATTTTTTTATTTTAAAACATGGGTCTTCCCTTTAATATTCTATCTGGACCCTTATTCCAAGGATGAGGCCTGTGGGGCCAGTATAAGGTGGGTCTGTGAATGTGCACCCCAACGCCCATACTGGGTACCATGCCTTCTACCAACAGTGGGGGAGTCTCATAGCAAAGGGACAGGGCCTCAGCTAGCAGACGCCTATAGCAACCAGTATGTACTCATGACCTCATAATGACATCCCAATGCCCATTTATTTATTAATGCCTCTCCACTGAAGTCCAAGTAAACCTTAAGGTCTTCTAATATCTGAACTTATTTCTTTAGATCTAAGGAAAAACTCTCCTGCCTCAAACAGAAGTGTGAGGATCCTTTTTCAGCAAACACTCATAATTCAGCTTTTAAAAAAAAAATCAATAGAAAATGAGACATGGAAGACTAACAATTGACATAGGAGGAATATCCACAGGGATCCTGTTCTGCTTACCCAAACAAAAACATCCAGAGACTAAACTGTAGGGGTAGAGCTACAACAGACAACTGCAAAACTGCAGCCAGTTACAGAGCACAGCTCACCCGCTTCCATTGCTCCAGACAACTTGGTGCTCTAATCCCCTAAGCAAACAGGACTCTGTGACCTAAACAGCAAAAATTTCAGAATCCAGAGGAAGATGGGAAATTCAGCAGCGACACAGAAATAAATCATGAGATATGTTTTGTCAGTCAAATGATCTCTGTGTGTAATAAAATCATATCTCTGACCTTACCAGGAGACGTGCAGAAGCATGTGCTTAAGTTTGTAAAATCATTGAGGGTTATAATGGCTGCCACTGACACAAATGCTGCAAAGTGTTTTATTGTTGTATCTGACACTGTTGCCAGGGGTTATAACTGTAGTCACTAACACCAATGTTAAGGGTTAATAATGCTACCACTGACACCAATGCCAAAGTTTATAATTGCTACCACTGACACCAATGTGCCATCTATAGTATGGGGTCTTCTAAATGGCGTAATTTGTCAGCAAATGGGTGGTAATTTGTTGGGGATAGTATGCGTAATTGATATAGATGTCATGGCGGTGGGGTTGCGCCTGGGAGCCTGGTATATCAATGAGCAGACCCCTGGTTAATGGTGGTGAAGCAATTAATGCCTTCGAGAACCTGCAACCTGACTGGAGTGGTTTCCTTGGCTTAGTAAAATGTTGTAATGTTTAAAATGTTATAAGTCTAATGTGATGACAATATGTGAGAAAGTTGTAATAAATGGCTGAGAGGCCATTTGCACTATATTCAAAGATAACGTTATTTGGATGGGGTTAAATGGGGAGAGAAATAGGGATGTCCTGGTGAAGGGCTCTGACCTGCTAAAGTCATGTTTATTAAAGCCTCATGTATTTCATGATGGAAAGAAAGGAAGGAAGGAAGGAAGGAAGAAGGAAAGAAAGAAAGAAAGAAAGAAAGAAAGAAAGAAAGAAAGAAAGAAAGAAAGAAAGAAAGAAAGAAAGAAAGAAAGAAAGAAGATATAGATGTAGATATTGCTCAGATTACCTTGTGTGCAGTAGGCGTCCTCTGCATTGGTTTTTCAATTATATTTACAAAGTTAATTATATCCCAATAATAGTTGCTATTTTATGCAACCAACTAAACACATTTGTTCAAGCACAGTTTTTTTCTGCCCAGTGAAGCTTAAAATCTATTTTTGTGACTATTTTTGTGATTGTGACAAAGGGAGGTAATGCAGCTTGTCTAGGTCATAAGAACTTTGCAAACTGCTTTGCAGTAGAGCCCAAATCTATTAGCGCTTCTAATTTATTTCAACAGAGAAAAAAAAAAACAAATTGATCGCATAGGGTTACTGACCTTTGTTTTCCATATTTTTCAATGTTTTGTTTGCAAACAAGGTAAACACAGCTTAAAGCAAAGTGAAATAATAACTCATATAATCATTAAAATACTTTATATAACTGAAACCAGATAAAATCTGAATCAGCCATTATTTTTTATGTAATTCAATGTGTCAAAGTTTAAGCACAAAAAAACTAACTTTCCTAATATGAAGTGTACAGGTAGTCCCCAGGTTACATAGGAGACAGAGAGTGTAGAGTTGTTCTTAAGTTGAATTTGTATGTATGTCGGAACAGGTACATTATTTTATTAAATGCAATTAGGACAGTCCCAACATATTATTAGGGACATCCTTATTATTATAGTATATCAGTATTATATCATTATTATTATTGTGGTGTCAGTTACTGTAAAAAATCCTCACTGTGAGTTAATCACAAACAAAACAAAAAAAAACAAAACTTTATGGCGCCTAGACATTCATTAACTTCTGGAGCAAGCTGTGCTTTGATATGCAAAAAGAAACAACTTCAGAGTTTGTCTTGGACTTTAAAGAGTTACAGTAAAAGATGTTGTTGAAGAGCTCAGTCCTTAAGATCACCCAGAACCTCAGCTGTTTTTAGCAAAAGATTTCTTCTACAAGTCATGCAAACCGCCCCCCTCCCTCCTTTCAGGCTCCGTCCTGCACAGAACGAACAGGAAAGCCCCGTTCGTATCTAGGAGTCGTCCGTATGTCGGATGTCCTTAACTCGGGGACTGCCAGAATATAAATAAAATGTCAGGTTTTGGATCTGTGGAAAAGTTAGGCCTTGACAAGTCTTAAAGGGCATGTAAATCCAAGTAATACATTTTTTTTAGTCTGGTAAATTCACCATTTAAAGTATTTTATTATATTGTTTTGATAAATCCAAAAAAAAAATAACCTGTATATTCTTCCAGAAATGTTGATATTTACTGATTCTGCTGCTCTTGTTATAAGTTACGCAGTTCCTTGTTGTTTCTGAGCACTACTGAACATCCTCCATGTTATAGAAAGAGGAGAGGTTGTAGTAATTTTGCTAGGGTGGCAATGGTGTGAGTGTTGTCACCCAGAAGAAGTGTGTTGGTGGCGAGGCCACAAATTGTAATCAAAGGGGAAAGGCCTACAGGGAGATCGGCGGACGATGATCGATGGAGGACGACGCTGGATGAGCACAGGGGGACCAGGTAAGTGGGGATGTGAAAAATCTCGGGGTTAACCATCCTTGCAATTTTTTTTTGCCCGAGCGAAGGTCGGGCTTAACGGCAAGGAGGTTAAAGAGAACCTCTCGTATAAAATATGTGCTTTGCCAGTTGCTTGGTTGCCCTGTCATTTAGCTGTCTCTAACTAAATAGGAGCTTATTTAGATATTATTTTGGGTTGCCCTATGTTACAATAGGCACATAACTATGTGGCCCTTACATTTATGTCTCATGGTACAATGAAACCTTTTCATTAATGAATATAAAATACGTAATTGCAGGATACAACAACTTTGCAAAGCCAAAGAAACATGTATTGAAAAGAGAAGATCTCTGACATATGACCCAACCAAGATCAGTAATGTAATATACAATACAGAAAAACAATAGACAGCGTAAAACCATTTAGTCTTAAAAAACAGCAGTCAGTATTTGCTTTTATCCTAAGAAAAACAAGAGAGAGTAAAACCATTTAGTCTTAAAAACAGCAGTCAGTATTTGCTTTTATCCTAAGAAATGATGGTCTTCACTCACCCTGAAATCCTTATGATTTTTTTCTTTTTTTTTTATTAAAGAACAGAAAAAGAAACCAAGAAGAATGAGAAGTAGAATGTTATAAAGAAAATGTTAAAAGGAGAAAAAATAGGGTAGGGAAAGAATAATTATTCTGTATAGATACTCTATGTCACTATTTTTTTAATAACATTCTTTAATTATACATATTTATTTTCCCAAGATTATTCCAATAAATTCATGTATAAACTTTCAATATCTCTTTCCTAACACAATCTTCCAATTTCCTAAATACATAACTTCCAACCAGGGGTGTAGTTGGGCAGGCTCGCGTCGGCAAGCCGTGCCCTCACTTTTTTCGGGAATGGGGCATTTACATAACAATGATGCGCATGCACGCTCACCATGGATAGTACCGTGCCCCTCTTCTTTTTTTACGACTACACCCCTGCTTTCAACCTTAAGTACTTATCAACAACTAACAAAGTTTGAATAAATGGTTTGAGAGGAGATTAACTTTAGCAGCACCGCATCCCTTCTATATAAGTTCAAATTCAATTTTCTATTTAATGGGGATTTTTTTTAAAGACTAAGACAAAGACACCAAAGGAATACACTAGGGGTATGTAGGGTGAAGAGTTAGCTTATTCTCTACAATAACCAACATACTCCTGAGACTTTTGTATGTCACTATTTTAAAAGTATCATAGTAAGCCTAGTTGGCAAATGTTTTCAATCCTGGATCAGACCTATTCTAGGTTTGCTGGATCACCCAGGTTTTCCCATGATATCTATCCTCTCCAGACCTGGAGAGCTTTAATAAATCAAGCCCAATATGTAAACTATCTCTATGACTTTAAATACTCACAAATTGTTGTCTTCTGGCTAGGTGAATTGGATTAAAAATGAATGGAACTGAAATGCCTGCATTTAGTTTCATAAATTTTACAATTTTTCAGCATAGAATTTAGTCTTAAAGTGACCCTAATCCCTGTACACTAGCCTTGTACCTGTAAAGAAGAGACTGAGTGTCGGTCTTCATGGTCTCCCACATTCCTTTCTACTCCTGACCTCTGTTTCGCTATAGACTTCAGGGGAACATTTCCCTGGAACCAAGCAATGCTAAGTGATGCTAAGTGATTACCTTCCCTAGTTTCCGCTGTAAACATTATCCTAGGATGTGATATTTGGATTGGGAGCATGGGGTGGCCTAACATTAATTGTACATTATATGACAGACATACATACTTCCCTCGTGGCAGGCATCCCTAAATAACAAGTGCTGGGAACTGTGTTGTAAGTATTTTGGTTGAATGAAAAACAGTCTATAAGGAACATATGGGGCATCTAATTGAAATCTGGCATTCTAGTTTAAAGCTTTCTAAATATATGAACATATTGATGTACACATGTAAGCGCAAAAAGACTGCGTGTGAGATTACGGTTAGTGACAAAATCTCTCTACTCATATAATTGCTCTAATTAGAACTATGTTACTGCTTATATAATCAAGTAACACTTTTATCTTATCAAGTGGCAGACACAGTGAACAGGAGATGTATTTGCAGCATAGACTTGAAGGCCGAACCCACCTCGAGTATAGTTTGTGTAACTGTTTACAATGATCTGCTTTATATAAAAGCACAAAATATTAGGCAATATCAGTCCCTTATAGGTTACTTTTCTTCTTTCTTTTTGTTTTTAGCTTGTTTTTTTAAATATTCTAAAATATTTTCAAACAGTTATGCTATATTTTTCATTATGCTATATTAGGACCTTTCCTTTTTTAAAGGAATTAAAAAAGTCCACATTTTTTTTGTAAATTA
The DNA here is from genome assembly GCF_032062135.1 of Pyxicephalus adspersus. Classification (NCBI taxonomy): domain Eukaryota; kingdom Metazoa; phylum Chordata; class Amphibia; order Anura; family Pyxicephalidae; genus Pyxicephalus; species Pyxicephalus adspersus. Next base: position 63,104,414 of record NC_092863.1, read on the forward strand.
ATGATTTAAGATATCCCCACCAACCATCTAATTGAAAGGAATTGTGTGTTTTCATTGTTTCCCTTATAAGCCATGTAAAAAAGTTCTCAGCACAGCATTTTTTTTAAATTTGGCCATTGGTACTTGTTCTTCATGGCAATGCCCAGTTTCCCATGCGTTTATAATTGTTTGCCTTGTTAGCCATGAAAATGGAAATAATTATAAAGCAAAGTTCATCTTAGACTTCAGTAAAGATTTTCTCCATTGATTTCAATATAGATTTTGATCAGTAGACTTTAATTGAATGTTTCCTGTTGACTTCAATAGAGTTTTTTGCCCATTGACGACAATACATTTGCTTTTCTCATGTTAGTTGGGACTTTTCCCTACCAATATATTAGAGATTTGCCTTCCAATTGACTTCAATGGAGATAGCTAATCAATCCTGCCCAGCACTACATACTAGGGAAAGCGTCACTTCTGTACTCAAGTTTTGACAGACATTCAACCGGGCAAGATTTAGCTAACAAAGATTCACCCAGGAAATGGAAAGTTTTAAAAAGGGAGAATCCCACACAAAAATTTAAAGCAAACCCTGGCATATCTAATCTCAAATAATAATCCCAAAGTGTGAAGTGCATGGCAATGCAATGCAGTGATTTGCTTAATGTGGAATAAAATAAAAACAACAGTACAAAGAAAGCTACTGCTTTCGCTACTTTTAAAATTACGTCTACAGAATCAACTCAGGAGAAAGAAATTATGAAATTATGATCCCTCTTTAATGTACAGCACTGTAAAATGTTGGTGCATTTGAATATTGTTTATTAATTATTATTATATTATTTAAACACCAAGCAACACTCTGTTCTTGTATCTATATTTCTTTTTCTGAAAACAAGATGCAGATAATGGGTCAGAAAACGTATCAACCCAAGAGCAGAATTAAGGTGTGAGCGTCTTTGATCCCAACATTTTTTACAGCCTTTACATTTTTAACAATTAGGGAAATCACCTTTCAAAAAATTAAGAATTATAGTTTGCATCTCCAGTAAAGGCAACTCCTTTGTAAAGACAAATAAAAGTTTTTAACAAACCTTGTGCTTCTGTTTTCCTGTGGCATTGCTCAAATTGTTTTATTTTATATTTCTGTACTAAAAATACTGTACTAAAATTTAGAAGATAAGTGACCTGAGTGGGAGAATAGTATTGTTCACCCATGGTGCGAGGGCTGGTAAAATCGGTGCCCTTTTTCACTTTTTGTGTGATTCAGTTTTTATACTTTGTGATATCAGTTTACATCAACAGATTTTTGTCCTCTCTTTTAATTCATTATGCCCACGCAGCTTTTAGTCCTTATTTATTGTTTGGCTTTGGTTGAATTGGAACGATGGGTTTTCAGTGACATAGTTTGATGACTAACAGTAATTGTTATGTGACAAATACCTATGTGCTTAGACGGTGATGATAGAAATATACAGGCAATCTGCAGAAATCCTTATTAGGAAATATCTTGATATGGATATATTTACTGCTTTGAGGTACTGTATACTTACATAACCAGCAATATTCTATAGTTCTAAATTAATGATGCTAAATTGAAATTGGTGCCAACAACAACAAATTCAGCTTTACTTTTACTGAGTTCAGAAATAATGACCAAAAAATTGGATTAATTGGACAGTGTTGTAATGTTTTTAGCTGATCATACACTATGTAATATATATAGGCAATGCAAACTAAATTATGTAACTTGCATAGTCTATGGAAGTAGTAATTGCAGATTGTGAACTGATGTTCCTATAGGCATAAAGGAACACATTTTTCCTAGCTTGTACCCAAAGAAAAAACTGGGTAAAGCCAAGTTCAGAGGTCATTTGGGTGTACCAAATATCTCTCGATAAGCATTTTTTGGCTTATCCAGGCAATATAGAAAACTCTGTTGTGGATAAGCCTAGAAGCAATACAAAAATATCTTCTACATACAAGCATCATTTTCTGTTTGCTATCTGAAAGAGCGCATCCCAGCAATTCCATAACAGCTACGGGTCTGGGATGCTAACAGTAGTAGTGGATGGGAAAGCTGCTATATTTCTTATATTTTCTCTTTCTAAATTTCACTAGTTAATCTTTTTTAAACTAGGACTGGGGTTCCCAGTCAGATATAAACAATTGTCATTATCTATTTAATATACACCCTATTTCTACTATGTCAGTTAATTTAATGTTGGACCACTTTTTTCACAAATGATCCTACATGAAGCAACTCAGATGTAAAATATCTTAATGAAGACTGAAAATATATTTGCAATCATCCAAATATGACCCAGGCTCAGCATTACACGTGGGGACTAATAGAGCTTCTTGTTTAATGAATCTATTTACAGCACGCAGCAAGGAGGATTTTCTATGAGGATAATAGGTTTGCTATTGTTGCTTTACATCAGTGAGCAGAAATTACCACCAGCAAAAGTGATCTCTTAAATTATCTGGTAACATGTACACACCTGTAAAATGCATGTGCTGCAGTACCTTTTTAAATTAGTATACAACAGAATAATTTTGCCTAAATTCTGCATGTAAGGTATTTATCTTCACATACTTTGTTTTAATGGAGCAAATAAGGCAGCAAAAATATGGGTATCTACTATAGTATCATGCATTCCTAGACAGCAAAATAGGAAATTTTTTATGATTACATATGTATACTGTAATACCCCGCCAAGAATACATTATGGTCTATCTTTTTTGGATCTATAGGCTATAATGGTGCTATTTTTTAGCATACGATTTATGCAGTATTATGCATGGAATACAAAACAAGCTAGCAGATGTAATTCAGCCCACAAAACACTGGTATGCTAACACTTACTTGGGTACTTTTTAAGGCAAAATATACTGCTTAGCAAACCTCAATAATATTTAATTAGCAATATGCTCAAATATACTCTGGCTGAAAAGGTTTGTGTATTCATGATAGAAATAGAGTATGTCTGTGTTCTTTGTAAATCTTAGTACTTGTTTTTATACTATTATTATACAATATTATATTATTTATAGTATACTTATTTAAAAAAATATTTCATTATTAGTGATTAGCTAAACAAATGTTTCATTATGCAAATTTGATCTAATCTTTGATGTCACTATGCTGCAAACTTGGTCAATCCTGATTTTTTAAAGCTCCTCAAGGCTGGAGAGGATACACTTTCATCAGTAAAGCTGGGTGATCCAGCAAACCTGGATCCTCGCCAGCCTTGGAGAGCTTTAATAAATCAGCCCCATTGTGAAGGCCTGTTGTTGATCAATTACTGAATTTGAATACTACTAAATGAATAAATAAACCCTAAATATATGTACATTAGTTGCTAAATAACTAAATGGCTGTGTGTTTGAATAACTAACTGGCAGTGGGAGACCATTCGGTATGTGTGGGAAAATTGAAACCCACACATTCTTAGCATTACCACAAATTTCACTTGATATTTTGGTATACCTCATTGAGTTTACTATATGGATAGTTAGAGACAGGGTTCCCTAGGCAAACATGAAGTAGGGTCCCCAAAATGCACAGCATTCCAGCTCCTTGCACCCTTGTCATTCTGTCGGTTGGACCTCTGGAAGATGGGGGCCCTGGGTAATTGGACAGTTTACTCTACTCTTAATCTGACCATGCCTTTAGATATCCACCAGAATTACACACTGGTCTCTGCACAGGTGTCTAATTGGAACTACCTACAATAACTCCCCTCACATTCACCAGCGTCATTCACATTTTCTTCTTTCCCTCTCAGCATTGTGTTGCATGGCAGCTTAACATGACATTTTCACCAACCACATCCACTTTACCTTCCTTATTGAATTTCATCAAGACTGGAGAAGACAAATTATGATGGGACCTAGGTGATAAAGCAAACCTGGAATGTATCTTAACCAGGAATAAAAAACTGCCAGCTAATAGCAAATGATTTTTGAAAAATGAATTCCAGGTTTGGTGGATCACCCAGGTCCCCCTAATAAATCAAGCCTATGTTGAAAGGAGGTTAGACATTGGTAAGCACTCCTTACATGTGAACAGAAAGCAGCATTGCAGCATTTACTATCAAAAAGATAAAAGTTCAGTGATTCAAAAACTAGAAAGAGGTTAAAAAATACTTCTTAAACAAAGGTGGTTACAATTTATTAATGCATAATAAACTAGCACTCTACAAAACAAAAATATTTTCCCAGTTTGTTTTCTAACACATGTGAAATGATTTATAAACCTTCTACAAGAGAAATCTAGTAAATGTGTCTGGAATGTTATTCGGGCTTTCTCTAACCTGCAAGTGAAAAATGATAGCTGGAGTTAGGTTTCTTTAGGCAATATCTCTGTTTTTTTAAAGACCTGTAGGATTATTTTTTTTTTAAATTTTCATTGTCTTTGTAAACAAAAGTGTATTCATGACTTTAAACCTAACTTAGTAATATTTATCTTTAACACTTAGTATCCAGCAAATGCAATATGTATTTTGACGTTTCAAGTGGTAGTTTTAGAAATGTCCTACAATCACATTTATATTGATTGAAGCCATCCAATGTGCCTACAACAACCTTGGAAATTTAATTTAAAAGCACGCTTGCCTTCACATATGCTTGCAATAAAGATCTTTTGTAAATGCTAAAGCTGGAACATTTTTCCATATTACTGGAAATCTGCATGATGAAGTCATTGAAACCACATGCTTTTGGCTAAGATATTAGTCAGGAAATGGTGAAGCATATATATTTTATAGGTGTTTTACCATTAAAACACATATTTACTTTTAGTCTTTATGTAGTGCTGCATTTAAACAGCTCAGTCTTTTACAAAGGCTTTAATTGAATTCACCCTAATGATCTTCAAAGGATGATTTGGTGGCAGTTTTGCTAATTGCAGCCCAATTTTTACAATCAATCATGCTGAGTTATTTATGGATTTTTTTCAGATTAGTTTCTAATTTTCCAAACCAAGTTTTTTTGTATATTTTGAGTGTTTTTTTTCACATTCAATACTTTGTAATTTATTGAACTTTATTGGCTTTGCATGTCAGCAGTCACCTCTGTACACTCCCAGACACTATATTGTACTGTAATGAACTGTAATGGTCACAGTAATGTACTGTTTTCGTTTGTATGTTTTGTTTATTATTGTGTACACTTCATATAAACAAGTTTGGAGAAATCAACACCTCCAATTATTAACATATCATAAATAATCTCACATTTTTAAAATTGAAACTTGATGTTATCTTTACCTTTATTAGATGTGGAAATATAGGCAATTAAATATATATACAAAATAAAGTAATAACTTGTCTAAAGTAATGTATTAAATAGGATTTCCAAAAAACAAAAATTGCCTTTAGTTTTGATCCTCATGTGTTGTAATATTGGATTGCAAAAGAAATGCATTAGAAAATGAAAAGTATGACAAGAACTCCTGCTGACGTGAACTCTTACAATAGCTTTTCACAAAATCCTATACCAGCATAGAAAGTATAAAAATAAGTTCCTAAAATTGTGTGGGGGCTAGTTTACAATCCTTCCACGTTTCCTTTGATGACTCTGTACAGCAGACCAATGAATCCTATGGAACTGAGTCAAAGGCTGTTGTTAAAGTTCAGAAAACATAGCAATTATATTTTTATCTCCATTCAGAAGAATATACTAGCAGAAAAAAGGTAAATCCCAAAAATCTTTTTTCTTTCATCACCCCTATTTGGACAGCTGTGAAATTTTGGATTTTCCTCTTTACTTTTCTTGCCAATGGCATTTGAACACGAAATAAGGATAAATACCCCCAACAAAATTTACATCCACAAAATCTGCAAACTTCCTATCATCGGTATTGGCTTCTATATTACAGTACGTTTGGTAGTAGAAGGTAGTTATGACAATGGTGTTTATAAGGGATGGGCTAGAAGGTCCGAGCTACCCGCGTCATGCAATGGGGCCATTCTGTGTTATGAACTCCAACTCGAATCAAATCAAATTCATGTCTCTGTGCTTTGCCAGATCTTGTCCCACTTACCTTTCTGACCTGATAGAACAATACACACCTCCTAGGCCCCTCCTACAATGACCTACTAATTACTTCCTCACTCATAGCCTCATCACATGCAAGGCTTCAAGTCTTTTCTAGAGCCACCCCGACTCTCTGGAATGGTCTTCCTCGTCCTATTCGGCTTGCTCCTACTTTCTGCTCATGTACAAGAGTGCTTGAAACCTATCTTTTCAAACTTGCTTACCCATCTTCTTCTGTCTCTTAAAACCCTTACTACTCACCCACCATATCCCCCCTCCTATTGTGTGCTACTTCCCCCACCTCTTAGATTGTAAGCTCTTCTGGCAAGGATCCACTCCTCCTCCCGTGTCATTGTGTGTATATCTCTGTGATTTGCAACTTCTATTTAATGTACAGCTCTGTGTAATATGTTGGCGCTACATAAATACTGTTAAATAATAAGAATAATTCATGAATGTACCTGCTTTATCTCCTAATCTTTCTCAGAAGAAGTGCATGGAAATAATAAATCGAAATTAAGTAAGAAAGCCCAAGCATACCTGCATATTATGATTAAGGCTATCTATGATAATTGACGTTGGTGGTTGTTGTATGGGTCTCATGGATTCACGTATACTAGGCTAGGACTTTTTACCCTGGATATATTGGTAACATATCTCTTTTCTTGCAATGTAAACCACCTGTCCCCTTAAAGGAAGCAAAAACAAACATTTTTTTAAAAAGTTGATATTGCACAATTATTTATTCCAATCAAAGATGTATGTTTTTTATAATACATTTAGGGTATTGTTGCATACTGTACTTAAATAGAGACATTTCAGAACATTTACAGGCTTTCAAGGTTGGCATGAGACATTAGGTGTATGGGAATTTAAAGTAAGCTGATTTTTATATTTTTCTGTCACATAGCCTTGTGAAAAGAATTTGCTAAAGGTTTAAATTGTTGCCATTGAAGTATGGGACCTGTACACTATATGCATTATATCCATACAGGGCTAAGAACAGTGTAACTTCTCATACACATGAGTTACATCATCAGTGGCCATCAAATAGTTAAAGAGGATCCCTATGGAGCTGGATGTCTGTTGTGGCTTTCTGACAATGACATGATCCTGAACCTGTCATCACTACGTGGTGCCTGCACAGAGGTAAGTCTGTGCCATGGCCAGCTGTGCATACTTGCTGATTGTTGCAGAATCTCACTATCTACCAGTAAAGGTCTCTTTATTCAGATCTATAGTTTTAATTCTTCATCCACAAAATAGCTTTTAAATTTTACAGTATATTTACTTTTATTTTTCCAAATGCATCAACAAAAGACAGCTGCAACTAAAGAATCGTATATTCAAACTAGCAGCATTGAAATAAAACAGAATTCTTTTCCAAAAGTTTGAGAAATGTCCCTGAAGTCTGAGTGTATATTCTTCGCCTTATCATTCCTTCAAGCTGTTGCCTGTAGTTCAGGGTCATTTTGTAACATGTGTCATTGATTTTGGTGGAGCCAGGCGTTGTTTTATGTTTATGTGTAACTGAAGAGTGGGGGAAAGGGAGGGTCTGGCATCTTTCAACCTACTTTGAAGTTTGCTGAATTGTAACGTGTAGAAACAGACATCAAAACATTATAGCTGACAAGCAGGACCAGTCGAGAAATGAAGCAAAAACATTTGTTGTTTTGATAGCCATTGACTGCTGCTTCATAAAATAAAACACAACAATGTTAACAAAGAGAAAGCTACAATTGTGTTCATGAAATCATATAATATTCTATTTTAAAATTGTGTATGGTTTAACATCCTATTTTCAAACCCACCAATATGAACCGAACACTTTCCAGCACTTTGCCTTTCCCCTAAAATATAACACAACCTCTTTCCTTATCCTTAATGCTATACTATTTTTGGCAGAACTATTAATAATCTGAATTTAGCTTTGTATTTACTTATTCTTCTTTCTGCACATCTGTCCAAGCTCAAAAATTGATTCCTTTAAACCTGAGTGAAAGATGTTTGTCTGTCTCATCCAGTCACTCAGGTGTTGCTCTGTTGGTAGATGATAATATATCTAGGGAGGCCAAGACAGTCTAGAGAAAGCCTATTGAGCTGGGCTTAGCACCTTCAGGGTCTTGTGGCCTGACCTGCTTTGTCCTACTAGGCCTCTAGTGATGAGGATGTTGCGCTGCTGGTTACTGCCAGGTTGCGGTCATTGGGGACACCAGGGTGGGCAGGATGATATGCGGTACCAAATCATTAAACAGAAGAATTGTCAAGGAAGGCTGGAGGCACAAGTGACACAGGGATACCCAAAGACTGAGAGGAATGCTGGAACAGAACAAGGAAGTTTGCTGGGAACCAACAGACAAGACAACGAGGGGTTAACATAGGAGCTGGATAGGGGAAGCACTTAATTAGCAAACAGGTGTACAGGAAATTCTAAACAGAACTAGGGGCTCTGCACTAGTGGAGACATGTTGCAGGAATGCTGAGCGCTGTGTCTGAGCTAGCTTAACAGCCAAAGGTGATTTAGAGGCTAGTTTCTTATTGGCCAGTGGGAGGAGAAATACTGAATAAATCTGGCAGACGTGCAGGCATGCGCAGGAGACAGCTGCCTGTGCTTTAGCGAGGAAGAGGTAATTGTGACATCACCTGTGCCTCCTGTTTCTTCCTGTGATCCCCTTATCCTTGGTGACCCACTTGTCACCAGAGTCTATTCTCTAGATTTTTGATACTTGACCCCTGGCTTTGTTCCTGATGTCGCTTTAACTGCTGCCTGCCTCAACTCCAACCTTCCTTGACTATTTTCTGCTTATTATTTTGGTCCAACGCATTGTCCTGTCCACCCTGATGTGTCCAAAACAGTCACCTGACAACAGCCTGCAGCACAACATCCTCACCTCCGGCGGCCCCCTACTGGTACCTTCCCTCTAAGCCTGACAAAGGGCACCTTCCAGATCAAGTCTTTTGCTAGACAGTGTCGAGTGGGAACATAAAGGGAGCTTCCTCCATAACAACATTGAAGAACATTCTAGCTAGGAAAAGGTACAAGACGTGATGTCTAAAGATTAGAAATGTACCTACCGTGTTTCCCCTAAAATAAGACAGGTTCTTATATTTATTTAACCTCTGAAAATCACGTTAGGGCTTATTTTCAGGAGATGTCTTATTTTTTCTCATGTACAAAAATCTATATTTATTCAAGTACAAAAATGAGAGGGGTGGCAACAAAAACGATGACAGTTACCAGAGGCATAACTACCATAGAAATTGCCGAGTCCTCCAGCAAATCTAGGAAACAAAACCTGCCCCCACACAATATCGTATCCCTATATGTGCCCCCACATATTATCGTATGTGGGGAATGCATTCCCCACATAATATAGTGCCCTCACATACCGTATATAGTGCCCCCACCCAATACAGAAGATGCCCACATATGTGAACACACACACATACATTACAGCATTTGGTTAAAAAAAAAGTACTCACCACTACTGATACCATACTCCGATCCTGTGGTGTCCGTCTCGGCTGCTTCTGTCCTCTTCTCTTGCTATCCCTCCGCAACTGAGTACCACGTGACCGCACTTTCTGAAGAAGCTTGCAGAAAGAAGCTGCCAATAGGGTTTGTTTTTGGGGTAGGGCTTACATTTCCCCCTTGCATGATTAGCATGCTAGGGTTTATATTCAGGGTAGGTCTAATTTTCGGGGAAACACGGTATCTCATGAGACTTTTGGGTGACTGCTTCACATAGGGTCACTTGGCTGTCTGGGCATTGCTATAGAGTCCACAGCCTGTTGAGACAAAATATTCTTTCGATTAGATTTTTGGAGCAACAAAGAATATCTATGCCTGTGTTATCTTGTGTATTTTGAGTATCTTGCATATGCTATCCCAATCTCCTAATTTCCCGAACTGATTTTTTTTTTTTTGGACAGGGAAAAGTAACTGAGCCTAATTGTTGTATTGCCATGTACCAGATAACAAGTGCTACTTCTATAGAGATGGGTGCTACAATTTAGCCAACTGGGCATGATGGGTGATATAAGAAGTTTTGGGTTGATGAGAGGTGACCTCTATGCTGGTTTCATGGGGCGCAATACAATAAAGGTACATACTATATTACATACAATACAATGTAGGTACTATATTCAAAACACATTACTAATAACAAAAGCCAGATATATAAATGAGGGTTTTCTGGCTAGTAAAGGTAACAACAGGTACCCTTTGGCTTTTTGAAGGAGTCTATTAAATATTAATTTACAGGCTAGCTTTTAATCTTGCTACCAAAAAATAATATTCCCATGCATAGCTGAGCAATACTCTGTGTAAAATGCATTATTAATAATAATAATTAAAATTCTTTCTTATCACACTAGTTTTACTACTTGTTATATGTTGCCACAATAGACATTTTTTGTAAACCAGAATGAATTTGGACAAACTTCTGTGTGGATTTTCCCTCAGTTGCTTGAATCTGCTAGAGGGAAAAAGAACATTCTGAATGCTATAAACCCACAGGAGATGATCTATGACATCCTTTTCAACATACATCTGCAGTGTTAGCATCACTTTGTTTTTAATTTCATTTTTGCACTATAATAAGATGCATTGTGCAGTCTACAAAATACTTTTGAATGGTCTAAAAGGGTAAAAAAACTGAACATTAAAAGTTAATAAAATGGTTTATCTCCAGGATCTGCAAGATTAAAACTGTGCATAGATAAATGTGTAGTCTAATATATTGATATTTTATAAGTGAACTAACATGGTGAAAAAACATGAAGTATATATCTAGCAACAAGTCCATTTATACTCACCCTCACTGTTTCTAGCAAACAACCCATTTACATTCCCACACATTGTATAAATAGCTGGCAACTTTACCAATTACACTCACCCTGACTGTATATATACCTCCCAATGTAGTGAAATGGGACACTTTAACTCAAAGTATGTAAGTAAATGACACACCTCTGACATGCCCTTATTTTTCCAGACTGTAAAATAGCAAATGTAAAAAATGATTGGTGAAATCAGGTGCTTTTTTCACAACTACTTTCCTTTATATTACCTTTTCAACTTACAAATAAAACAAACTTAGAGGCTAATTTAGTGGCTTAAGGGGCAATACAGAAAATCAAACAAGAATACAGGAAAGCAAACAAAAACTTCAATAAATGTTAAGCAAATACTGTCACACTACCCAAAGGTTCCGGTGACGCTCACCGTTGAACCATCGTATGACTTCCAGCACCGATCTACCTTGTTGACCTGTCAGGCAATGAGAAAAGTTCACACAGACACACAACTGGATTTGCATGTTCATAGGCAGACATAGATACAGGCAATTTTAGCATCAGCAGTAATGGTGACTTTGCACCAGCTACACTGCTATTCTACACTTGTTTCCTATTGTTATTTGCCCTGACACTTGCTTGAACCTCAGATGCGACTTGGTTGCACCTTGCAGCAAAGCTTCCATTGGCTTCTAGTTTACTGGCCCATCAGCTCTTGTTAGATGAACTGGTGAAGAATAAGTGTCGCTTAGACTCTGCGTCTCCACCGGTGATCCTGCTCTACCTGCTTTAAGAGACCCTAACATCACTTTTAGTTGGCATATTTCTTCAAACATCACAGTTTTGATCCATAAATTCAGGCATTCCACAGTTAGGAGCATGTAGTGGGAAACATCACAGTGTGTGGAGAAAAAGACAGGTAATATACAAACCCAAAAGGAAGCAAGAATACCTGCAATGGGGATTAACCAAGCAGTAATGTTTGAATTGGCTCCCAAAAGATAATAGGTATTATTTACAGCCCAGGGTTTTAATATTAGTGATAATGTGGTGTCACTAATGTGACAGTGACAGTGTCACTCTAAAAGTAGAAGCTTAAAATAAGCAGGGCTTGGAAAAAAGAGAATACCTTTTAACCTCTCTGGGATACAGGGCCTACCTGTCCCGATAGGAGTCCTGCATTGTAAGAATGAGTGGGATTTTATAAATACTTACATTTTGAGGAAAACAAACTGAGGACAAAAGGGAAGGGCAAGCCGGAAATGGAGCAGATACTGCTCATCCTCTTCATGGTCTTCATGCTGTGGCATGATGGTAGAAACTTGGCAGTGCTATGAGATGTCAACAGTGCACATTGGCCACAGTGAGCTGTAAATGAAAAACATGCAGCAATAATGCCACTTTTGTTCTTGTATGCAGCCTGTAAAATAAAGGATAATGAACCTATTTGGTCCAATGCCAACTGGACTAGCAAAAATGCTTCTAGAGTGAATCCAAGTGAATCTGGTTTGAGAACGGTTGTGAAAGGATGTGTTTTGGAAAAAAGCAAATATGATCGAGAAAACCAACAATACTAAGACTAAACTATACTAAAAAAAAGACAAAACACTCTTAAATAAAAAACTTAATTTAATTTTATGTAAAAAGTACACCCCAAAATGTTGTGTTGCAAAAAAGGCAGACAGATGGCAAAGGTCTATTTTAGTGGAGGCAGTGGTTGGTAGAAGCAGGGGTTTGCTTCCTTTTGTCAAAGCCTCCAGTTGGAACAACAGAACTAGTAGTCACAATGAGAAGTGGCATAAATTTCACACTGCAGATATACACGGCTAAGAAGCTACCTAAGCACAATTAGCATTTTCATGTTCTGTATAATGTTGAAAATGTTCACTGTTTGGCTTCAGTTGTACTTTAACAGGATACCATGCCATATTTCAAGTAGACTCTACGTTTCAATGCACCTTTGTTGCCTCCCACTAATACATGCAATAAAAGTAACAATCCTGCACGTTTAGTAAAACCTGAATAAAGATATCTATTAACAAGATAACAAGAGATAATACATCATTATTAAATAATTAACAAATAATAGGCAAACAATTCAAGTAATTTATTAGGATAAAACAAAAGGAATAAGGAAAATTATTACTTTGAGGGATGGCTTTAAGCTGACACCAGATTTAACAATGAAAATACTTTTTTTTTTAATACAATTAATAACGTATCACATGCTTTGAAATTGCTGAATCAAAACTTATTGTGGTGCTGTATTGCACGCAGTAACATGTGCTGTGCCGCGCTGCACAGATGTGAACCCAGCCTTAAATACATTTAGGTTTCAAAGCAATATTTTTCTGTCATTGATAGAATGTGACCTGTTGTTGAAACAGATGTCAGGGTGTTCCTTTTCTCTTGGTGCCCTTCACAGATAATCCAACACAAATCTCTACTTACCAGCAAGACCAATTTATTTGCGTACCAATAAAGCATAAAAGCAAGTAAATACCAAGCTAACTGTATTCCACATATCTTTTTTTTACTTTCTCCAGAACCTTAAAAAAGCCTTTTGTTGAAGAATGTTTTATTGCCATTGTTAATTATCCTTATTTGTTTTGTGTACATTTAAAAAATTTAAATATCTGTGAAAAAAATAATATGGCCTTGCCAAAAATTTATTTATATTTATACATGTTTTTGGGATACTATACCAAAGACTGACACCTAAAGCTATTAAACAATTTTTTTCTGGCTAAGTGAAGTGGAAAAAAAATATTGGTGTGATAATGGAATTCCCATATGGTGCCCTTTTGAGTTAACTGCAGCCTGAACTAAATTAAATAATAGTGTAATCTAATTAGAGATCATGTAATCCCCTACTTCCTTAAGTGGAAATGATAATAAGCCCTTTAGACCTCTTACCAGTTCCACATGAGTCCCCTTCATTAGCTGCCAGCTATTAATTATAAGGCGACAGCCAGCATTTTATTATCAGCAAAAATTTAAATCTTGAATTTGTATTTGTACTGTAATGTTAAAAATACAAGTAACATTCCCTTTGGAGAGTACAAAGTCCCCTACTAGTTCATAGTCAATGGTATGCTTTGTATTTGCCTCATTTGTTCTCTCATAAAAAATAATGAAAACAAAGCAGCGTGCATCTAATAAATAGGACCCAGAGCACAATGTCCTGCCACTGATTATCAGATCAGTTACTAATAAGAAGCACAGATTGTGCTGACCACAGAAAGTTTTCTTGTGATTGAAGGAAGCATAATTATTTATGGTGAAGTAATTTAATGAACTTTTTAGCAGTTTAGTTTAGATATTAGTACAATTACATGGTATTTAATTAGATCACACTGGTATTTTTAGCTAAAACCGAGATATAACTAAAGTAAATGGCCAACAGAATGGAAATCGTACCACTTCAGATAACAGTATTTTTTCTTATTTTTGATTAGTTGAAATTACACTTCTGCTATTGATAAAGGGTGTTTCTCAACAAAGTGAGACGTTTTGTAAACCAAATCTTCAGAAAATTAACAACATTGACAGCAAAAAGATTATCTCAAAATGACTTCATATGCTAGGCAGAACTGTAAGCTAAGAAGCATTGAATGTGTACATAAAAAATACTTTAGAGGGGCATGCTTGACCTGAGAGTATAATGCATATACATTATACTGTATAGATATTAAAGCAGATTTTATATATAATAGTGGCTAACTCTTTTATATAAAACATTTGTTTTTTTATTGCTTTTAAAAAAAAACTGTGGAGAACCCCTCTTTTTCTGTCTTTACTGCCATGTCATCCAGTAGGCTGCGGGGCGCTTCTTTTTCCCAAGAACCGTCATGTGCAGAAGGGGCTTTCCTAGAATGTAAAAATTAAAGTGCTAATTTCACGCAGTGCAGTGTGAGATTGGGTGACATAAGAAGAAGCCAGAAGAAGAAAGAAGAAGATGGCTGTGCCAGAAAGAAGAAAGAATGGTGTGAGGCCAACTGGACTCGGATGTTGAGTACTTTAAAATACTTTTTATTGTTGCAGAACGGAATACCTACAACATACACTGCACAAGCTTTGTTTTTTAAAAGTATGACTTCGCAGCTCAACCACCATTTTCTCTGGCCAACTGGCCATCCCAAAACAACATCAGACTGATACACTCATCCCACTCCTCTCCTGCAGCTCTTCTTCTTTTAGCATTTTTCCTTGTGTGCAAAATTTTATGCAACACACCTGGTGGGATCCTTGTTTTCCCCTTCCTTTTCCAGCCTTGATACAGCTGCATATGAAATTGCAAGATGCTAACACCCAGTCAAAATCAAGTATTTACACTAAGTATAGTTTTATAAAATAGGCAGTCTCTGCTTGTTATAATACTTAAGTGTAAAACTCAGCAGATGTCCAAGCCAAAGATGTTGAACAGTTGCTGAGAGAATGCTAACCACATGGGACTCCTAAACCTCAATGCTAAACACAATAATATAAAGACATCACATAATGCTATTACTTTATATGCATACCAATGTAACCAAGTAACAGCCCCACTATAGAAAATTAAACAGAAATGTTAATAAATAATATACAACTAGCTACTCTCTACAGGATTCAAAGTGGTAAGAATTAAAAAATGACTTCCAGACATTCAAAGTTAAATTAAATGAGGTGTGATCTGTTTATTTTATGAGATGATTCTAGACCTAAATTGAATTATGAGCATTACTTTACCTCATGCTAAGTTAATTATAAATATCAAAGATTTATGAATGTTATGGAATTCATGTTAGGATAATGAACATTAATGAGATGTCATTGTTTTAAACAGGTAAGTGTGTTATATTAATGACCATGTGTCTTAAAGAAACTATGTATATGTATAAGAAACAGTTTGGATAGAGGTAAATTTCCAGCTGTGTCTGTAAGTTGTAGGGATGAGTGAGCAAGATTTTTAAACCCGATCTCGGGGCGAATTCAGCCATTCTCGCTTTTCATACCGAAATTACCATTCATACCGAAATTTTCCCTTAAAAAAAAAAAGTCCCGCAGGCTGTGCTGATCAATAAATCACTGATCAATTTATTGATCGGCTCAGTGTGCGATTCCCGGCACTAGAGGTTAAATGGGGACAAGTCTTTATGATTGGCTGAGGAAAGGAAAATCCTGATGACATCATCAGGATTTTGCTTTTCGCAACCAATCAGAGAGCACTGGAGGTTTTGAATGGGGAGGCTTGTGGGGATAGGAGGATTCCCAGGGCTGCATGAACTTCTGATGGGTCCGCAAAATCGGTTTGCTGAAATTTTGCGGACCCATCAAAAGTTCAAGGAAATTTTTGCGAGAATGCCAGAGCCTTTCTCGCTCATCCCTAGTAAGTTGAATCAGTAGTAATTGGGTCAAAATACTTAGTACAGAACTTTACACATGACCAATATTAATATTATTTTTTGCAAAAAGGAAAGATGGAACAGTTGCGTACAAGACCAAAAGGTTGTGGAGCCATGACCATCACACCAATATTAGTGATAGACCACTGCAGTTCACCATGCCCTGTTTATTCCCTCCAAAGGTGTCACTTATACCAGCACCAAAGGAGATCAAGCAAATAGCTGTCTGTCCTCTGCTCTGCAATCTGCAGCACCCCCAGTTCCCCTTTCGCAGTGAATGTTTTCTTAGCATCCCCTGCTCTGTCTGCAGCTAAGAGGGATTATATAGTATGTGCTGCAGCCAATGGGTACTTAGTTCTTGCTCTGCCATTGGCAACTGGTTCTTTAAAGCGTCTCAGCCCTCAGGCAGCAGTTGCCCATTGTAGTGTTTAGGTAGTCTAACTTTTTGGTGGTGTGATATTCTGTTTAATTACCTGTTTCTGATTCCTGTTTTACCTGTTTTCTGGATGTGGGAATGTTCGCTGCTTGGATCCATCTTTGGTTGTGACCCTGACTCTGCTTATCTTAACCCCTGGATACTTTGTTTGGAGAACTGATACATGTGTATGGCCATTGGCTCTGGTTTTGGATTTGCTGGATCCTTTTGTACTGTCTATCTGTGGAACACCTGGCAGTTGACCCTGGACTCACTGCCTTTCATTGTGTTCCTGTCCTGCTTTGTGGGCTCCTGGTCCTCTACCAGATCTCCCCATCCTTTGCGCATTACCATCAGGGGGGTAGCCTTATGCTAGAACAGTGTACCCAGCCTCCGAGGTTAAGTGGGGGCTTAATATAGGTTAAATTTGCTGAGTCTGATTGGGATTTTGGTGCCTGGTGAGCACTGGTGCTGGACCAGGGACTTACAATTAGTTGATTATCAAGGACCTTCTATATTTTGTTCAAATCAAGGTATCTATTACATTTTATACTATTACAAACTATTACATGTAAGCAGAAATTCTTGAATTGCATATACATATTTCAGCTATCCTACTGGGCAAAAGTGATCCCTCTTTAATCAGTCAGCTGCGACCATTTTGCATAAGCCTCACCACGTTATACAAAGCTCATGTTACACAAAGCAACAGACACCTAACTGTTATCAACAGCCACCTAAAATACAGTTTTAGAATTTCACATGAAACATAGGAGGACATGATCCAGGGAGCTAGTATAGTCGCTTCTTCTACCTTCAACCACCAATATAATGGCAATGCAAAAGACATTTATTGGAGTGCTGGATTATCATAAATGTTTGTGGTATCCTGAACACATTTTTACAATGCACTGACTGATAAGGTTTTCCCTAATTCAAGGCAAACTATAGTCAATACCAACACACTAGATGTTGCCATATTGGGAACCAACCCCCAGACAGGAAATAAAATATTTTATGTAGCTGGCAGTTTATGTATACAATGACAAAGTTACCAATGGAAAGTTTTCACTAACTAGCCTCTTTATACTGATAAACCTTTCTGTCTAGAAATGTCCATTTTCAAAAGCATTTATGATCTCTCTTTCCTTTACCATACCTGAAATAATATCTCAATATTGCTATTTTATAAAAAAAATAATGCTTACTATAAATACAGAATGATTTTCTTCCTAGGATGGCTAGGTAGTGTGACAGCAGAAGAAATTGGAGCCAGCCAACCACACAGTTCTGAAGGTCTTTAAACTGCTGAAAACTCTAGCAAGAACACATAAAACAAATAGATGGGATGTTTTTTTCTTTTTTCTCACTTAACTGAACCAAGTTAGTAGATGTAAGTTATGCTTTAAATAGAAAAAGTAAAGGATCAAAAAACAAAGACATTAGAGCTTATTTACAAAATGAGTCTTTGGGCCTGATTTAATAAAGCTCTCCAAGGCTGGAGAGAATACACTTTAACTAGTGAAGCTAGGTGATCCAGCAAACCTGGAATGGATTTCTTCAATGTCATTTGCTATTTGCAACCAAATGCTTTGAATCCTGGACCAGATCCATCCCAGGTTTGTTGGATCACCCAGCTTCACTGGTGAAAGTGTATTCTCTCCAGCCTTGGAGAGCTTTAATAAATCAGGGCCTTTATGAGAATGAGATTCTTTACTCAAAACTTCACTTCACTTATAAAAAAAGCTTGCATATAATTGGGTATGCAAAATAACCACAGCTCCAAATCATTGAGGTAAGATTCTCAACTTGAATAAAAAAACTAGGGGTAGTATGAATTTCTTGAACAACTGAAGGGGTACAGAAATAATAATATATACACTACAGGCTGTCTGCATCTCTACATCTTCTGAATCATTCTGAAAGGTCCACCACCCCACACAGTTGGTTAGCACCTTTAAAATCTGTCCAGCCAGTCCATTTTTCATTCATCTAATTTATTAGTTGAATAAATTAGGTGAAGTGAGTTGCTCGAAGCTTCTCTTGACACTGATAGCTTTGTCTCCTTTGGTAGTTTGATGAATGATTTGTTGAACCTTTTTACCCACAGCCTTTCAAGCTTCCACTGTAAGCCAGGAAGACCGGACATGCAATCACTGTGCTGATGGTGGCGGAACATATGTGGGGCGTTGTGAACTCACAGAGCGTCTGTACGTTCTGGGTGTCAGTTGAATGTACCATGCACTCTCAGGTTGATTAGTTTAAATCAAACAAAAGCGTATTGGTTTTGCACACTGATTGTGGTAAACTGAAACTTGCAGCATACTGTATGCCGCAACAATCCCTGTCCAACCATCCTGTATAGGTGGCATATTAATTGTTGGATCAAAAAGTGTGCTTTTTTTAGATAGGGAGGGCAGTGATACAGATTCTCGCCAGGGGTAAAATGTGCTAGGTATATTTATATCAATAAACCTACTTGCAAATCACATTCAACATAGGGTCCAAAGATCTCTGGGATGAAAAATGGATTTACAATGCAAATTTCCATTTATTGGAAATAAACCAGACTGTAAGGTGGGCAATGGCAGACAACTTTTATTATAATGGTACACTCACATCTGTGTATTACCACCTATAAACTTGTCTCTCAATGCTCTATCTGCTGCCATCTTCTTCACTGCTTCTCTTCTTTAGCATATCTTCAGTTTGCAATTGATGATGTAGTTCCTGCTCATGCTAGAAGCATTTTTTTCACTTCTGTCCTGGCACTTTTTAAAAGAAAATCCTAAAATACTGAACAAAGGGCACTAAACAGGGTAAGAGGGATTTTTTCTGTATAATCTGAATTTAAATAAACCAGAATAGGTTACATAGTAATCCCTAAAATCAATCTGACTAAGAAGTGGGGACTGCTCATCAGGAAAATTAACTTGTTCAAGTAAAAAATTATAAACTGCTTTTTGTGTTGGCAATAGAATGTTGTCCTACGTTAGCAAATTACCTTTCTAAAAAGAATGAAAAGTATAAGGTCTTATATCTTTGGACATTTTTACTTTCCAAACTACTTTAGCTTGACTAAAAGCTTTGATGTGATACAGAGAAATTTTGCTGTAAAGGGCAACGTGAATGACAAAGAAAAATGACTCTAGATCCTCACAAGTCATATGAGAGTTGTTACTGGAGTTAGCTTGAGACTGCACACAAACTGGGACTCGGAACTCCTGAAAACATTTTAGGAACTAGTAGGATCTGATAAAGCACAAAGTTATTCCACTTGTTGATCATTAGATTGTGACAGGAACAATTGTCACATTATATTTATACAACTAGCAAGTATATTTTACAAAATGTGCGTATATATATATATATATATATATATACAATATATTGTATGTATATATATATATATATATATATATATATACATACAATATGTATACAATATACATAAATTGTAGCATGTCACAAACTGTAATATGCCTAAATATACTATGTGATCAGAAATCTAGACACTAAAACTGTAGAGTTATTGTGCAAATTAATGTATTATGCTAATAAACTACTGTCCTGTAAACAACCTTTATAATCTGTTAGGGCTAGTTCCCACTATTGTTGGATGATGTAAGGTTTGTCTATTCAGTTGCTTTGCACTGCAGTAACACACATAATTCCATAATAATAATGCATGCAGTAAAACCATTGTTTGCAATCCCCTCCCTGGTGAACTGTTAGGTATATTTCATACCACCAACCAGTTAACCTTGTATAAGAGGAAGAAATGTCAAGAAATCAACACACAACAACTTTGTAAAATAGTTCAATAATTTTATCTTTATTATTTTATCTCTAATATTTACCTTCCAGTTTCCGATTCAGTATTAGTAGATAAGAGTAGGGAGGGTCACGCATGCCCTATGACAGCCTGGTCTATATTTGTACTAATACCAGATATGGTCAATAATATATGGTGAACACATCTTCTCTACAGTTTCCTGGACACCTAAAACTATGCCACACAAAACTGATTCCACATAATGGTTTTATTCATTTGCCTCTTTTTATAGAACAGTAGTCATTTTATTTAAATTATACTACTTGGAAACAAATACAAGTTGTCAGTTTATTAGCGTGAACAAGTAATAGATACATAAGTATATCAGCAATAGGAATAAACACATTTGCAACTTAGCATTTTCTCAAAATTTCAGCAAAAATGTGTAGACTTCAGCACAATATCATACATTGGGGTACATAGTTAGTGACAAAATTTGGTTTATAGGTGTTTTTTGATTAACATTTTTCATGGGGGTGGATTAACTATGTGGAAAAGTTGTGGGAGCTATGTAATCTCAATGTTTGCAATAACTGACACACCAGGTTGGGTAACGTAACACAATGCTACGAGCTTGGAAAGTCTAATGCAGCAGCTCATTAGTAAAATAAAGTTGAATCATAACATAGGTATTCCAAGGTTCCACTATTGTGAATTACACATGAATATTTGATACACCTGCAACAGTAAAAGTAATATGAGTCACAGTTATCATTTCATGAGTCCAGCTATCATTTTCTCTCCTCTCCTTTTTATTATCGTTTTTTTACAGTTGAATATATGTCCTTGAACATGTATTTAAATATATTTAATATAGTTTCTCTCCACATTAAAAGCATACCAATCTGACCAGCCAAAGTAACAGTGACAAGGGGGTGGGCAAACTCACTGCTAGGGGTACCACTAGTAGCGAGTTTTTGTATAATTCACTAATACACTGGTACAATTACCCACTAGTATTACGGATTGAGGCAGGACCACCGTAATGATCACTAGCCAGTGAAAATGGTGGTTACTATTTTCATTTATAACAGAAATAAATGGTTACAATCAGTACTACTAGTGAGCAACTGTACACAGCAGGCAGCGGATGGCCACTTTGTACTTTAAGGGTTCCTCCTGGTTCTCCCCTGACACCCATTGTGCACTCAGTTAACCCAGAAAAGGTTCAGTAAATATAAAACTCATATTGACCAATTCCTTGCTTACCTGAAGAATCCCTTGTAATGAAAGGAGATTGGAGCAAACCCACATACAACAGAGATAGAGATTGAGGGGAGGTATGGCATAGCAGAAAAGCTCGGTGAGTATGGTAAAAATCCCATTGATCACTGGCAGTGTCACAAATGAAGCCAAGGATGAAAATTTAAATAAGCCAATTGTTTTGTTCACTATGATGTATACAACATGATATGGACATTACTGGCTAGCTAAGAAAAGGACTCCAATGATATTTGGAATATCTGCTTGCCGGTTAAAAGGTTGTTCCAGTGTACCTGGTGGTATTTTGGCACAGGCACACTATCAATGTCCTATGGCAGGTCCCATATACCAGTCATTGGGAAGTGCCATTCTTTATTTAATTTTAAAATGCTGTGTACGTTTTTTTTTTTTAATTTTAGGTTGGGTTGTGTGAAAACAAGAGATGGTTTGGGTTTATACCTAGCAACCTGTTATCTCTGGTAAGTGCTAGTTGGAATCCCCATATGATTTTGTATAAGACATTTTTTGTGTGATAATTCACCACTAAGGAAAGCCCTTCTCCCACTGACATTTCAAAGGATTTTACCTGGAAGCTAAAATTGCCTTTTGGATCTAAATCCAAATCTGCCTTCCCTGAACTGTAGTAGTGCTGGATATACTCATTCCTCAGGTCCCATAGATGTTTACTCCAAAATGGCAGAGCAGATGCAGTTGTTTGTATTGCATGTCAGTGTATTATTCATCTTTTTGTGTTGGTGTGGGCTTATAGAATTCAAATAATACTAAGCAGTCATTTTATATAATGGTCTGAATGACCAGATATTATAAATACAATAAAGGAATTTTATTTGCTTGGAATGCATATAGATATATATATATATATATATATATATATATCCCTCCAGACATTTACAAGCTGACACAGTATAATATGTATTGTATACAAAGTTTATACTTTGTTATTTTATAATGAATATTATTATTAAAGTTATTATTTTTAATATGCTTTATTATTTTATAATGATTTTCAAATCACTGTTCACTTTGTAAAAATATTAAAAAAACAATATATAATAGGATATAAATATGAAATAGACAATTAAAATGTTTTAAAATATTATTTTATTTGATTTGTTATACAGTTTATGTGATTGCCATACAAAAAAAGACCAAATGCATAAATATCATAAAACCTACATGAAAGCATCATAATGCAACAGCCAACTTATCTGAAATTGTATCTGTCACTGCAGCAATATAGCAAGGCGACTCCTAATAAAACAGTGAAATTATTATTGGCTTGAAAGGAGACGGTACAGATTACAAGATGCCCTGAGGGAAAGTGTTTGATGGGTATAAATCCAATAATCATCATGTTGCATGAAGCTTCTGCCACCATCTCTCAAGACATTTTGAACCTTTTCAAATAATATAAACTTAAACTCATAAAGATCATTTTTGTTATCAGGTACAGAATGAAGAGCAATACAACATTTTGTTGCTGTCCAGTGTAATGAACAAGTTTTAAATTTTGTTTTTTTTATGCTGAATTTAACTTTTTTTTCAAAGACTCTAAAGGTTAGCTTAATGTTTAATTTCCCTAGTGTATATTTCCTGGATAGGCATTGAAGTACATAGATGCCAAAGGCAGTATTTCAGTACAAGACAGCAGAAAGTTTAGAGTTAAAGGTATACTGTATTTCATTTGAAACTTAAAAAAAGCCCTGTCTAAGTGCAGATGTCACAAAATGAATTTTAGGAGACAGAACTGCTTATGTGCCCCTCTCTCATTTTGGTTCTTTGTTCTTGGAGATCTCCCTTATAAATTGACAAAACCCAACACAGTGGGCCTGATTTATTAAAGCTCTTCAAGCCTGGAGAGGATACACTCTTATCAGTGAAATTGGGTAATCCAGCAAACCTGGAATGGATTTCTTCAAAGTAGTTTTCTATTTGCTAGCAAATATTTTCAATCCTGAACCCAATCCAATCTAGGTTTGCTGGATGACCCAGCTTCACTGATGAAAGTGTATTTAGCCTTGGAGAGCTTTAATAAATCAGACCCAGTGCCAAATTCCATTGTCTACTTCACTGAATCAGAGGGGCACATAGCTTGCTTTGTAGTCAATAAAGTTAAAGCAGGTATTTTTTGATTTGTGGTCTTAGAAAGGGATTTAACATCTACACTAAACAAAGACTTTCAATTAATGATATCCCTCAACAGAAACAAAAAGCTCTCCAAGACTAGAGAAAATAAACGTGGGAGAACCTGGGTGATTCTGGGTGATCCAGGATTAAAAACATTATCAACAAATAGCACATTGATTTTAAGAAATGCATTCCAGATATGCTGAATGACCCAGCTTCTCCCATGAAGGTCCATCTTCTACAATCCTAGAGAGATTTATTAAATCAGACTAAATGGGTCTGATATATTAAAACTCTCCAAGGCTGGAGAGGATACACTTCCATCAGTGAATCTGGGTGATCTGAAAAACCTGGAATAGATTTCTTAAAGTCATTTACTATTTGTTAGCAAATGTTTTCAATCCTGGACCAGATACATTCCAGGTTTGTTGGATCACCCAGGTTAACTGATGAAAGTTTATCCTCTCCAGTCTTGGAGAGCTTTAAAAAATCAGGCCCAAATGATCTAAATCTAATTTTTGAGCATGAAATGCCTATACAGTTGTAACCTTGTAAAAGTAAGGGTACCATAATCACTGTGCTGCACATGACCTGTGCACAATGGAGGGGTCCAACAGGTCCACCTTCTACAGGCTGGGTGCAGAATCACTGATACAAGACCAGTCATTCAGAAAAAGAGAGCAGCACTATAAGTTCTACAATATTCTATGAGTGTCATCAATGGGACTTAGAGAGAGTTATCCTAACTACAAAGAAATGTACTGAGCAAAATCAATGCAATGTTAATGTAGTTCTTGTTAGCAATGTGTTTTTTTCCCCTACATCAGATACAATTATGTAGACATTTTAGATAATCATATTGCTTAACAGAAAACTCACCATCTGTACTTCTATATCCAGATATAAAACAAATACATATTGCTAGTATACTTGACAAGCTGAAAATGAAAACCTAATTTTAATATCTATATTTAAATGAAATAATCTTCCATGGTGCCATGAATCCCACTGTCACCTTTGGGTGAATCCTAGTAATGGAGCCATCCATCACTTCTTTAAACAGTCCGTAGCTCTGAGCTTTCTTCTTTTGCATTTTTGCATAATTTATGGTTATCTACCTCATGCTGATAGTTTGTATTAATCTTTTTGAGAGATAATATGAAGCCATTATATATTTAAAACATTAGGAATAGTTGATTTCAAATTTATTATGATAAAATACAATCATAGCATCTAAAATCCTTATTTTTGTAATTGGTTAAAGCAGGATGTTTGCACCAAAGTTACAGGTCCTATGGCTCCACTTTGTCGTCCTCATACATTCTATCCATTTGATTCAGCAAAACTTCTGGACTCATTTCTTTCCACAATTCATATACTAAAGAAGGTTATGCTGTACATTGCACATCTGTTTCTTTGTAATGTCTTTATTATATTAGGTGGTAAAAATACCACCCACTAACTTCTACTAACACATTTTGCCCCAACTGGGATTAAGTCATACAGAATAATGGAAATCACAATGCTTGGAAAGCAGCTTCTTGTGTAAAGGTGAAGCTTAAAATACATCAGTTTTCACATTAAAGTGTAAGTTCCCTAAAAAGTGAAATGCTGGTTCCCGATCATTGCTCTTTTCCAGAACTGCATCATCCATCCAAATAGTGGACTATATTTTTAAATCTTTGGTATTTACATTTAAATTGTTGTCTATGTAATTTAAGTTTTATAATATTTGTTTTAAACTGTTCCTAAGGGAATAGAGAGACAAAAAAAAAGGATTGGTCATAGGTTCTAGAAAGTGTTTTGGGTCTGTTCTCATTAGAAGCTCTTTTGATATTTTCCCACTCTCCTTGTGATCTTTCTAGGTTTGGATGAAGCAGGGATCTTTATTAAAAAGGTTGTAGGTGGAACTGTGCTCGAAAGCCATGGACGAGGCAGATTTTTGTACAATGCTAAAAGTTATTCTGTATACTGGCCATGTAAGTATCTGCACAGGGTTGTGAAAGGTAAATATTCCCCTCTCCATACCACTGCTCTGTTTAGATTTTTTGTTCTGTTTCACGAAGGTCATTAAACAATAACTGTAATATATGGACTTATTTTAGATATATTTTACTGTATTATTACAGAAAAATGGAGATATCTCCAAACACCCAACAGTCAGTTTACAATTTTCAGGTCAGACTTGAAATAGATTTTTTAACAATGGAATGTAGGTCCTGAAAGAACCTTTTGACATCACATCTAAGGATTATTTTCTCCAAAATTGCTATCATGCAGTATTTGCAGTCATATAGGGATTTATGTGTGCCTTCATCAGCCAGCACTGGTTATGCCCGTAAGTCTGATTGGTGGCTGTTGACATATGTACAGTTTTAGTAAGAACTCATTTGGTGTCATAAAGGGTGATTTGACTGTTTAAACAGAAAAGTGAATTCTCATTTTGGAAGAGATAGTTCATTTCAGCTTTGTTCACTTCATCTTTGTGAATCTGATTCCAATATGTACAAACAAAACTTGTGTATTTTTATATTTCTTTGCATGTGATTAGATATCCTCATATACTCATTCACTGAGCTGAAGAAATTATCCCTTGCAGAGTGATAATTCACTTAGCTAGGTGAACAGCCCAAGCTTCTTTTTTGAACCCCGTTGAAACTTAAGGTCCATTGAATATAAATCCTAAAAAATGTCCACAGCAGACGACCTTCTCTTTGACCTTAGCAATAAATGCAAATATTTCATTTGAATTATATGTGATAGTATTTCTTTTAAGTTTTATTGTATTAATACATATCTCAAAATGAAAGCATTGGACAACTGTTTGAACCTAGCCTTTAAGGTGTTTTTAAAAGACATTTACTTTCCTGATTTGATCATTGGATCATAATTTAACTATAAAACCTGTTCAATAAGCCTACTACAGTGAAACATTATTTTGCAACATATCATGATCATCATAGGCTACAAATCAAAATCTTTTTTTTTATTTCATTCAGAGGAGTTTGCATCTTGTTTTCATTGTAAAGGTTACTGAAGAAACCATAATATAAATTAGTTTCAGAGAACTGAAAAAGTCTTAAGTATAATCTGCTTACTTTTAAACCACACAATATTACTCTAGTAATTAGTATTCGTAATAGATTTTCTTTTACATAGAATAATAAGTGGAAAGTTTTGCATCAAATAACCTTCAAACATAGGGATGTATTGTTGATGGATAATAGCACACATTGCTTATTCCAGACATCCCATCTTAAAGCAACTGCTAAAATGAATTCATAAAATATAACATTCCATAGGAGACACTAACCTTTCCTGCTGCCCGAATCACTGACATTTACTGTAGTCAAGAGTCTAACATATCTGGAATTGTCAGTTTGTAGCTGTGCACTCTGCTGTCTCCTGTTCCTATGCCATTGATGTACACTTGACCTGGGGGATCTCAGAGGTTCCATCCTTCCAAGAACCCCAAATGATCTTTGAAGCCATTACCTAACACAGCAATCCAACCTTTTTTGATTCTGCTACCATCCAACGCTAATTGATCTTAGCCACTCTTCACCATCTCAGGAATGATATCAAACACCTTCAGCTACATATCAATTTTTTCCACTTTATCTCTTATAGCACTACACCAGAGACCCCACAGTTCCAAGATTGTTATTGTCCAGAACTGCCATGAAGGACCCCTCAACTGCCACCCTAAGAGAACTACCCCTAGAACACACAACCCATTACCCCCATGCCTTGGATCAAGGGCAGGTGCTGTATTTTTTCCTCTAAAACTCCCTTTCACCAAGGATCACCTGCTCTTTCCTTACCCCCCATTTCCCACCCTTTGACTTCCCTCCAACCCTCTCCTCTCTGCCCCCCCGGTCATGTCCGCCTTCCTACTATGCCCTTCTTTCTTAAGCTCCAGGCTTTCCTGTACTAATGTAGGGGCTGGCAAATCAAACCACTGAACACAGTGAAGCACTAGAAATCCAGCACACAAACATTGGATTTTCTGGATAATTCACCCAGCTGTTTCACCTGACAGGAGCAGAGATTGGTAACATAGGCATTGAGTATTAAAAGTCTTTTTACAGAAACATTTTATTTTAAGCACAGTTCTCTGTAGCATTCTCCTCAACTTCAACCCAGTAGACTCTAGAGTAGAGGATAGGCATAATAAAGTTGGAGAAGAAACACGGGCCTCCAGATATTATTTTTACAGGTATTGAACAAGTTATTTTTTTCCAAGAAACCAGAAGTTAATATTTGAGATTTGATTACACCACTACTATAGTAATAGGGGGATAGAAATAATGTCATGTTTCTAGGGTTGAATCCCATTAAAATCTGGGGTTTTAGTATTTTTTTTCTTGCTTGATCAAAGTGGATGCATAAAATATGTATACAGTCTGGTGCTTGGATGACACAGCTATAACATATATAACATATATACCATATTACTAGATTTCTGCATTGAGATTGCTTTATTTACATAAAACTGTTGGATTTTTTCTCTGGGTATTATTAGGATAGTAGTAGATAAAAAAAATAGAAATTTAATAAATGCTGTGATGCCCACTTTATTAATATATTGAAGCCTTTTGGTTTTTTTACAGGGTTGAATAACTATGAAGCTCTTAAACAATACAAACAAGATAAAACTAAAATTAGTTTAAAAAAATTTACCTTTTTTTTACAATTGCATAAATGTTTAACATAAAGAGATTTCTGCACCTGAAAGCTATGTGCCTGTGTCTCACATGGTCTCACATTTTTCATGTCATGGCAAAAATCATTAGAGGGACAGGACCAAGATGCAGTCCATAGTATAACAATATAATAGACTATACATCACTGTGCGTTTACAGATCTTCACACTGACAAGCTGAAGGTAGGCCAGCCTGTGTCAAAGAAAACAGTATCAGGAAGCACTTTCCTCCGAAACCTAACCAGCCATCATTCCAACCTGACAGGACTGGGGACACAAGATCAGTCATTACATGAAGAACTATCATTCTCTCTGCTGCCATACTGTGCACTATACCTCTGACCTGCTTTTATTGCTGTGTTATGTTTTTCAAAGAAACAGGAGATGAGAATGAGAGATACATGGGTCCTCACAGCCTAACAAAGCAGCAAGCTGAAAAAGTATACATTATTACTAAGATTATTATTATTCAATATTTTTTATAGTGCCAACATATTACGCAGCACTGTACAATAAATAAATACTCTCTTCTTTTCTTGTCCTTCATCTTAAATTGATCAGAAAAGTTTAGAATAGCACAAGTGATAATATCCCCATAACACTTTAAGTAACACATGCATGTGTTTTTGTTTTTTTGTTTTTTAGGCTTAGGTTATTAGGTCTTGAGAAATTAATTTTTTTTTATTATCAGCAAAGCAGCTAAGACTGGTAGACAAGTAAGAAGGTACATAGAGCATATATCATACTTTTCTTCATACCCAATAGCATTTAAACTTGCTAGACAGGTTTAAATTTGATTGGCAGATGAGAGGCTTTCTGTGTGGGACAAGCAGCATCACCCATGGGTGCACTCCAGGATCACTAGATCACAGAATAATGTGAAGAATTACAGTTATGTCTACATGAACAATTAAACAGGTCAGCAGGCAGGCCATGCTCCCTAAATGCAACTTAGGTTTAATTTCCAATTTTGAGTGAGTTGTTCCTTGAAAATAGAGCTTTTGGTGTTAGTGTAAATTCTTTGAAATTTTGATATATTTGCAACTAAATTGCTTTCTTTTAATTAAAAAATAACATCAGTACTTCTTATTAATATCATCTTTTGATATAGATGCCTTGTTTTGTTCATACCAGAACAACTGCTAACACCCAGCAGAAGAACATAATTTATTTAAGACATGATTTTATTATTATGCATCAACACATAATTCATTATCTGCTACTAATTCTGTGAAAAAAGCATCAAGCAGCCAAAAACACAAAAAACTCTGATATCAGCAGATGCTTTCACAACATATTATCATTAGCAGAAATATATAACGCATGTACACAAAAAGCATAATATAAAGAATCACAGAATGTTGGCCTAGAACTAACCATAGTAATAAGACAGTAGTCTTAACAAAAATAGTATAAAATACAAAACGTTCTGCTGGAAAATGTATTAAATAAAAATGTCTCAGAGTAACTATTTGATTTAGTCTTGTTTTCTTACCAAGAGACAGACGTTTTTCTGTCCTATAATAAGCATGCAGATTTCTTTCTGACTTTTCCTTCACTTTTCTTATTTACATATTTGTTTTCGATCATTTTGTTAGTAATGAGTAAGTTAGCATAACAATGAGGAAACCCTTGTGTTTAGGAGTACCATGCAATTTTTTCCACATGTTTGTAAAAAATATTTTATAGTACTCAAATTCATTGCAAGTACATTACTGAGAAAAAGACTCATTGTCAATTGTAAGGTTTTGTGTCAGGACAGAACAAAAAAAAATAATTGGTCCTTAGCAGATCCTAAAAATAGGTAAATACATTTTCAGATAAACAACAACACACAACATATTAGGACTTGTCATTATTTATTCAACAAAGATGAAGTCAAATTGCAGAAAAGTGTATGAAAAATTAAGTGCACCTTCATAGGAATTAAATTAAATGCACTTAATTACTAATAATCAGCAAGTGTGACTGCCTCTTTGAGAGCAGAAGTTTTGGCATTTGCTGGTCTGGAGCATTCAAGACATCAACAATGGTCTTAGAGAAGCAAATGTTGCTGCTCACCATTTTGGGAAAGGTTATAAGGCCTTGAAGAATTTGAAGTCCATCACACTACACTGAGAAAGTCTGGAAAACATTCAAGACTTGACAAAACATGTCAATCCTGCCAAGAGTGGATATCTTAGCAAATTTACCCCAAGGTCAGACAATGCTCAGGGAAATTGCAAAAACGCTACATTTCAGACTGTACAAAGGCTCTGCAAAGTTGCATCTGAACAAGCCAAACACCTTCTACAACAATGTCTTTTAAATGGGGAGCAAAGCTACTACTGTACTCTGGGTTGCCTTGTGGTATAACACATACAACCAGTGATGTGTGATTTTTTAAAAAGGAGGAGGAGAGGGAGGCTCTGCAAGAGACCAAAGACAACTAAAATCAGGTCTTTAGAGAATATAAATTGTTTTATTGACTTGCTAGGAGAGCATCTGGCCGACCTATCTGTGTTGTGTGCCATTGCAATAGAAAACACTGTTTGTTCTGTCCAGAGATGTCATTTGCTGCAGCCAGGAGAACTAAGAGAGCAGCAGCCCCTGCATCCTTTAGCTGTACAGCCTGATGAATTTATGGCATCCCCAGCATCCATTGTTAGGCTGTGCATGGCTAGAGGGGAACTCTGGAGGCTAATCTTCTCCTGACTCTGCTATTGGCCACTGGGACTTTAAAGCCTCTCTACTCGCAGTCACCAGGGCCTGTTATAGCGTCTGCTGGGCTTACCTGTGCTGGAGTACTTTTGAGTGTTTCTCTGTTACTGACCTGTGCCTGTTCTTGACTATCTGTTTGAACTCTGCCTGGACCAACCTTGCCTGTGACCCAGACTCTGCTTGTGCCCTTCCCTTTGTATCTCGCTTGGTGGACTGATCTTCTGTGTTCGACTTCGACTTGTTTGTGGATTCCCTGGTAATTCTGTACTGTGTACCTTTGGGTTCCTGGTCAGCTGCCGGCCTATCACCAGACCCCATCCCTTGCACACCGTGTCCTGGGGGCAACTGAGTTCTGGGAGACGCAAACAGGGTCCCGAGGCTGAGTGGGGGCTGCCATAGGTAAAGCCTGCAGCGTTAGATTGGGGGATTGGTGTCTGGAAAATACTGGTGCTGACCAGGGCCATACATGACTATTGCAGAATGAATTTAAACTTATTTTTTCCTTTTTTGAAATTGATAAAATAACATATTTTTAAAAGATGTGCATGTATGGTTACCAGAACCCCTCGTCTTCCCAATCTAGCATGTTGTTGTTTATGCTTTTGGGAAGGAAATGTCATCTTCTGAGTTAATCAGGAGACTTCTGTCACTTTCTTTTCCAATCTCATAAATCTCCTTGAGGAGAAATTACTTCTTTGCGCTCATTATTTATGTCTTATGGCAATCATATGTTTGAAAGAAATAAAAAAAGACAAATATGAATTTTGACATAGTTACATTATGTGAAATATGTATTTCTAGTCTTAAAATAGATTTTATCATAATAATTAAAACCTTATATAAGTTTTAGGATATTACTAAAAATATAAAAATGTTTAAATGAAATATGCTATAAAAAATAACACCTGGTGATCCTGACATGAAAGTCCTTCTTCAGGCTGTTATGGGGTGACAATAGTGCCCCAATTGTGCTTGTGTATTGTAACCTTGTCGTATGTTCCCCTAAATGATATTGTGGCCCTGTTTCCACAATGTGCAAACATTGCCCACTATCCTCAGAAAGGAGGTCCAGAGCATTTATATGTCACATAAATAGATTGTTTTAGGTGCCAAGGCTGATCACTGAACTTTGCCAACTCCATTCTTGCAGAGGACATGAACAGTATTCAATATGCATTTTATGGGGTAAAAGAGTGTAAATGCAGTCTGCGTAGCTTGGCGGAAGTATACAGGGGAAAGACCTGTGTGCTGCAGGTGTAATCTCAGTACCCAAAGAATAGTCTTTGAGATGGAGGTGGGATCTCACTGGTGAAGGATCAATCTGTGTACTTGAGCAGGGATCTCACCATGCAAAGAATGATCCCTGGTTTGTAGCTGTGGTGTCAATGGTGAAGTACCAGAATCAGATTTAGCTATAATTTGCATAGCTGAAATAAATATGAAACGTCCCCTTCTCATATAGACCCTTTCTCAAAGCCCCTTTCTTGAATAGATTTTCATTTGTAAACAGACCAAAATGTGTACACTGCAAGGACATTTTGTTCAACGTCTGAAAGGACTAGAAACACTTATAATAAAAACAGCAAAGTATAATAAAGCACTTAGTGAAATGTTTGCTAAAATCAGCTTTGTTTAGCCAGTAAAACTCTCAAACCTATACATACACTATGTTGAAAATAGAAACAAACAGAAATAAATCAGGAAAATAAGTTAAAGGGATAAGGGGCTGATTAGGGTAACTTAAGAGCCAATAAGGGGATGAATTGCAAACACTTGTAAGAAACACCCATGCGGCCCTATCCCCTCCCCTACCATGTTTACGCCTCTTTCATTTTATCCTTTTTTTCAACTCCTCCTATCCTTGAGATGTAATGATAATGGCCTGACTCAAAACAGGTTGTTGTTTCCCTTTATTTATGCAACAGCATAGAGTTACTAAGGTTAAATCATATCATCCTATTTTGTTTATGCCAATTTATTTGGTTCTCTTTTATTACACCTTCTACTATCATCATATCCCATGTTATTATTTCCAAATAGCCCAACAAAAAGATTACAGAACAATAAAGCCAACGTTTATTTCCGCTTGGTTGAAATCCATCTAAAATATCTCGGTACCCACCTCACTTTAAAACTAGAAGCATACACCTGGCTAGGCAAATATGGTATATAAAAAATTACCATTTACTATACTTCCTACAAACTTTACCCATCATAATCCTAACCCAATTTCTATAAGCAGTTACCAAGGAATTCACTTTTTCTGTGCCCATTAAAAATCAAGGACTAACACTCTGATTATAGTAATAAACACAGGATTTTATAAAGCTCTCCAAGAATGGTGAAGATAAACTATCATGGATATAACTTGGTGATATAGCAAACCATGAAAACATTTGCCAGCTAAAAGCAAATGGTTTTCAGGAAATTCAATTGTTGGATCAACCAGGGTCTCTCACGATAGTCTACCTTCACTAGTCCTGGAGCGCTTTATTAGGTTGGGCCAGATGTCTCATTTCAACCACTCAGATACCAACAAGCATAGCACAGCTGACCAACAACCTTCTGTCCACCCCATGCATACAAAATATCCCTTCAGGACTTTCTTAAGAGCACTTACTGACCGAATGGTCAGTAAGCATACATTATATTATTATTAACCAGTATTTATATAGCGCTGATGTGTTACACAACGCTTTACAAAGTCAATAGGCCTATTACTAATGGTCTTTCAAGGGGGCTCCCAATTGAATGTCCCTCCCATAGTCATATGTCATTGCCATAGTCTAAGGACAATTTTTGGAGGGAAGGGCGACTAACCCAACTGCACGTTTTTTGAGAAACCGAGGTACCCAAAGGAAACCCAAGCAGACACAGAGTGAACATACAAACTCCTTCTGGATAGAGTCCTGGCCAAGATTTGAACCTGTGACTTAACGCTGCAAAGGTGAGAGCGCTAACCTTGGGATAGATTTGTTTTGTATCCTAATTACTACTCTTCGATAGACACCCCACTTAATCCAGTTTTAAAGGTGGCAAGTTACTAAAGTAAGGCAGGACCTCCAACCTACTTGATTTGAGAATATATGCACAGGTTGAAATACCCTTCACTATGCTCTATTCCTCACCTGCTCCATACTGATGGAAATGTAAACAGTCACTAAAAATGCTCCATATTTATTGTCAGTTCTATCTCCATAGGCCTCTCTGGGATGAAGTAAAAAAGATATAATTAATTTGACAGACATCAGCCTTGGGCAAGATTGCAATATATCTACTAGTAATGCACCATAGCCAACTGCTGCAAACTAGATGCAAACATTATTATTCATACATTTATTGAACACAAGACCTGCATTCCAATGTTCTGAAAACAAGGAACTTTTCAATCAATATAAATATGGTCTTTCAGAGTACTTAGAATATGAGTTATGGAGGCGGTATGAGAGCTTTCACGGCTACCATGAAAAATCAAAAAGAAAAGTTGTTTCTATTGTCTGAACTTTATATCTTTTACTCAAGATACAAAACTCTGAAAATGAGAACACCCCTCTGTACGTTATAAAAAATATGTGTGCAGACAGGTAAGATACTTTTATAAAAAAGTTCTGCTTTAATTACTTTGCAGCCATAGCTTCCTAGCATTCCAAATCCAATGGTTAGCTGGATCACCAAAGCTACACTTGAAGATGTAAACGTGTTCTATTGTGCACTGCCAGTGAGACTTTCATTTGCTATTGTGTTTCTGACATCCTAGAACAAGGTCTCAAAAACAGATGTACCATACACCCAACAACATTAAAAAGTATTTTAGGCTATAATTAGAACTTATTTGCAAACCAAAAAACCAAAAGAAATTAATTTATTTTACTAAAATTAATTTCAGACATAAACATTTACCATTAATAAATAATAAATGTGGTAAAATATATATAAATATGTTAATATTAGGAAGCTGCATAGGAAAAGGGCATTCGATTACAGTTTAAACAAAATGCTTTCATCTTATTTTGAAGAAACAATTACTGTGTTCTAAAGATTAGAAGTGAAAATATGCTGGGAACATGAAGGACTGTTAACGAGATTCCAAATATCAGATAAAATAAAGCATCAACCGAAGCAGTGACAAGAAATAAAACAGCACAGAGAAGAAACAAACAGCCAAAAAAGAAGCTGCTAAGAACGATCTGCAAAAACATAAACATAGATGTAAAATCTCATTGTAAAATTGTGCAGAAATAGATCAGTATGCATTTAAAGGGAAAACTACAAAATTTGTGGGCAAAGATTTTAATAAATAAAGCAGTCTAAATTTCTTTACTGAAAAAGAAATCCAAAAACAGCTGATTTGTTCTGCAAAAAGACACATTTATTTTATTGTTATTGAAGGATTCAAATGGAATACCCTATTGTAGCATTAAAACTTTTAAAGGAAAACTGTCTGATCCTTAAAGCATATCTAAAACTAAAATAAAAAATGTAATATATTGCAGCTTACCAGTTATGGAAGCTCAAGTGTTAATATTTTTTTCCTTCTGGATTTTTTATTTTTTATTTTAAACTCTTTTTCCTGGGTGGCTACACTTATTCCTCTTTACCTTTGAAGCCGTGTTTGTCATCCAAACTGAACTGTGAATATGTATACAAGTGTCAAATGTGTGCTGAGAAGGTGAGTAGTTTACAGACAATACTATAACTATTTTTTTTTATATTAACAGCAGGTGTTTGGTAATCCTTTGTCATATATTAACATTATTATTTGTCAAAGAAAGATACAATGTATCAACTATTTGGTTTAAAAATATATAAATCTTTCTGTACTTGGAAGCATCTGTTCAACACATGGCACTCTTATGTCTGTATTTTTTAACATATTGGTATAGCTATACTAAAGGACTAGAGGTTGTAACCTTGGCAAAGTGAATGTGTGAACCTGTGCTAGTTGTGAATACTCAATGGAAATTCATACAATTTTCTAATTAAATCTTGAATCTGAATATTGTGAAGGTTGTATGCATCTTGGTTAAACACATCACCATACACACCCTAAGCATGGCCTCCTGCAAACAGATACAAAGTAAGGTTGCTTTCACACCTGCATGTTTTTTAATTCACCAAATGCACCTAGTATACAACACTTTTTTTGAGAAGTCCAACATGTAACTATGTGCAACATGTAACACTGCAGTGCATTGGGCCTGATTTATCAAAGCTCTCCAAGACTGGAGAAGATAGACTATCATGGGAAAACCTGGAATGGATCTAGTCCAGGATTAAAACCATTTGCCAAATAATAGCAAATGATTATAAAAAATCCATTCCAGATTTGCTGGATCATCCAGGTTCACCCATGAAAGTCTATTTTTTCCAGCCTTGGAGATCTTTAAATAACCAGGCCCAATGTGTTGGTTATGGGTAGTGTTGGTCGAATAGCTCACTATTCGATTCGACAGCTATTCGGCCGAATATAGCAAAAAAATTCGGGTGGTCGAATTCGAATTCGAATCCCATTAAAGTCAATGGGAGAAAAATTCGGGTTTGTTTCAGCACTGTGTAGAGCTTCTACAGCCTCCAAACAGATGTAAAAAGATACATTATAAAAGGATACATAAAAAGATACATTGTAAAGAGATACATTGTAAAAGGATACATAAAAAGATACAATATAAAAAGATACATAACACTATTCCATACCCCTGTGCTTCACATGAAGATTAAAGAGCACATGTCAAATCAATTTTAGGCTAAAGCTAGGTACACACTTCCAATAATTATTGTTAGAAAATGAACGATTACGACCGATCAACGAATATGCACGATTATACTTGAACAATCATATTGTGCACAATTCTGTACATGCTGTAACAATATGATTGTTCATATATATTCCACCAACAGCGTCCACACACTAGATACTTTCCCTGAGGAAAGGGAAAGTAAAGCTCCGCTGATTGCTCTGCTCCCTGAGGAAAGAGAAAGCCTGATCAGGATTTCCCTTTCCTCAGGGAGCAGAGTAATCAGCGGAGCTTTATGCTGACAGCTCTGCTCCCCTGATCCTAGAGCCAATACGAGGGCAATAGAGGTTGAATGGAAATACTGTGTCCATTCATACCTCTACTGCTCTGTGATTGGTCTATTTCTCAGCCAATCACAGAGCAGTAGAGGTAATGAATGAACATAGTAATTCCATTCATTGCCCTCCTATTGCTTGCGGTTACAGCTAATTGAAGGCACCTGCTTTCAATTAACTGTGACCACAGTTCCCACGGTCCAGAAATCCCACAATGACATTATGATTCATAATGTCATTGTAGGATAACCTGTACAAAATAAAAAAAAAACAAGTTTAAAATAAAAAACAGATAAGAAATAAATACTTTAAAAAAAAAAATCAAATGCAGCAAAATTCGGTTCGGGTATACCCGAATTCGAACAGCCATATTCGGGTCGAATATAGGGACAACCCGAATTCGAGCATCAACACTAGTTATGGGGGTGCTATTCATATTGAAGACAGTAAGACACCACAGTACAAGCTTTGCAGTGTGTTTGCCATTAACAAATGGTGGTGTATTCCTTTTACTGAGTGTTACAAAATACCCAGAGGTGTGAAAGGAGCCAAATATCAACTACAAAAATTGAATATCAAATTACATTCATTGTTTGCATAAAAATAGAATTGTATTCTCTATAATTTTTCCATTTACATTTTCAATCAAAATAATCTGTCTTTTATCATTATGAAATAAATCTGTATTATATTTCAAATAAAAGTGAATTTAGATAAGCAGGAAAAAAAGAAAAGCTCTTTTTCACAGATAAAAACAGGACTTGTTAATAACGCAACATCATTTTATGTGACATGAATTACTGAATTCTATATACAAAGAGATAACATGGAGAAATTGGATAAAGACAAAATAAGAATTGCCAGTGTCCTCAGAAAAGAGAATATAATAAAACAATGAACAGATCCATATCTTCAATACAAAATAATGTTCCCTTCAACACAAACAAAGTCATACACTTATCAGGAACAGATAGGCATCACCAGAACAACCAAATCCAGCCTGCAACGCTTTCTATATTTTTACAAACAAATAAATAAATAAATAGAACTTTTTTAAAAGTCAGTATTTTCAACAAAACTTGTTGTAATATATTTGTAATACAAACAACTTCTACATTTTCCATAGTTGGATATCTACAGGGCAGATTGATTAGAGATCCTCTTGGATATTGAGTGATATTTAAAGGTCAAAAGATATTTAAATATTACATTTGCCCTCCAAGGTTCCAAGAAAACCAAACAGAGATTAGTTTGCAATAGATTAAGTAGTATGCTCACCTTTCCAATGGCTTATCTCCTCCTTGCCCTCCATTCCAGATTTGAAGCTTCTGTCAATCTCTACATCATAACCTGTGGT
>NC_092863.1:63143237-63158300 GCF_032062135.1 Pyxicephalus adspersus
ATTATACAAGTAACAGGATCAGACACAAAAAGGGTTCATGACAGTCAAGAAGCATGTTATCAGACAATGGAAAAATATAGAATAGCAAGGCCTTTCTATGTGCTTAATTGGGAGGGTACACCAAGTATCTAGTTTCTATGATGAGCCCTAGCAATGGTATGGTTGTATGATGCCAATTGAATACACGTAGTGGCTCTGTTGGCAATCACGGGTTTCTGGATAGGAGGCACAGGTACCACAAACCTGTTGGGCAAACTAAGTATCTGACAAGGGTGGACAGACAGACCAGGGAAGGGTTGAGTGGGACAGAGAGAGGGGGCTGGGAATTGAGGGCAGATCCACTGAGGAGCGAGGGTAGCTGATACTGTACTGTAGCTTTGGGATGCCAAGGAGGTGCATTCAATACTTTAAAAAAAACATTTCTACAAGTACCTTGGCTTTAAATAGTCCTGGCCCTGCCAGACATTTTTATATATTACTTGGCTGGTCAAATGGCTTGACATGGTACTGAAGTATTTCTGGAGGCACCACAGCTATGGTCATTTTGGATATTTAAAAAAAAAAAAAAAAAAAAAAAAGCTTTTATAGAGCCCATTTACTCTTCGAATCTCTTGGAATTTGATGTGAACTCCAATATTATCCACTATTTTTATAGTGCCAACATAATATGCAGCACTTTACAAAGTCCGCAGTCATTTCACTAGCTTTCCCTTAATGGAGCTGACAATCTAATTTCCCCCCCACCATCATATGTCATAAACATAGACCAATTTCAGTTTAGGGGAAGCCAAGAGACTTACCTGCATGTTTTTGGAATGTGGGAGGAAACCCACACAAATACAGGGAACTCCATGCAGATAGTGTCCTGGCTGAGATTTGAACCCTGGACCTAGCGCTGCAAAGGACAGAGTGCTAACCTCTGAGCTCAGAGGTTCTTTTTAGGTATATTGTATATGTAGGTTGCTGTACAATGTTGTTTTACCTGTATTGTGCAAAAACCTTTAATTAAACAAGTTCACCCATTATGCTACTCACTGCAGTCCTTCAAAGTGAAAAACTGTGTTTGAATTGGAGAATTTCGTCACATGAGACTGAATGGTCAAAATCTGCGAACAACACCACAACTACCATCTGTGGCTTTACTGTTACTCCATGTTCATTGTCAGTGTAGTGCCTGTTTGGTGTTAGGTCATTAAAGGGCAATATGGGTTTGGAACAATGGTGACCAACCTTTTTTCATCTGGGGGCTGCTGTTGACATATAAATAAAATGTGATAAAACTCGCAGGCCACAATGCAAACAAACATTAAAGATGTATGTTTAAAACTAGAATAGTTTCAATTTAAAATTAAATTAAATAGAAATGTTTCTATTTACAGAAACCTACATGCAACAAAGATAACAAATGACAAATCAAGAATTTCTGCACTCACCATTTGATGCTCATTTTATTAATGAAAGATACAAAACTAAATCTAGTATACAGTGCTGGCTGGTCATATATTGCTCCCCCGTTAACCATTCCTGTACCTAAGAGCAGAAACTACATCATACAATGCATCCTGTTAGTTATATGGGGCCACTAACCTTCTTTGTACCCCCAACTCTTACCCCTACATGTTCAGGTCTCTATAGCTCCTTGTTCCTGGGATATTACAATTCACAGAAGTAAGGTAAGTGGCCAGAGTTCCCCATTTA
Organism: Pyxicephalus adspersus; assembly: GCF_032062135.1. NCBI lineage: Eukaryota > Metazoa > Chordata > Amphibia > Anura > Pyxicephalidae > Pyxicephalus > Pyxicephalus adspersus. The sequence continues at coordinate 63,144,936 of NC_092863.1, forward strand.
TCCTACATCCTATTATACCTACAACTCTCCTTTCAGAAGACACTGGGGTTCAAAGAACATAAGTGGACATTTAAATGTTACAGGGCACCATGGTATGGTAGAAGTGATAACATTTTAGTTGGAGGGTAGCCACAAGAGTCCCCCACTCATCTTACAGTTCCCTTTCTCTACTGTTAAAGAGAAATTGGGGTTCACAGCATGGTATGACAGGTATAGTTTTTTGTATAATGTGATGATGCCATAGTGATGTATTGCTAGGGGTAGTTAGCTACAAGAGTCCTGTTACATTTCCCTTTTCTTACAGGGAAATTGGTATTCAAAGAGAGTAGGGAGATAGCTATGTGTGAAAGGATAGCATGATATGATGGGTATAACATTTTAATGGGAGGGGGGGACAAAAGGGGTTTCCTACTGGCTCCCACATTTCCAGTTGCCAATGCCCTCTGTTCCAGAGAAATTGTATTTCAAAAAAGGTAGGTGGCCAGCTACGTGTAACAGGCACCTCACCAGCCACTCAGTCGCTCACACCACAGTATCTGTAGACTTGACTCCAGGTTGCAGTGAGCAGTACTGAGCGTCTCCCCCTAGAAATTGTTCTATAGCATGAGGAAGGGGTAACCACACTGCAACCTTACTGCCAGTCTGAACACAGCCTTAAAGTTTTGTGAATGAGCACGTATATATTTGGGGCATCACAGCACAGAGCAAATTAACAGTACCCTAATGTTCACTGGCATGGAAGTAGCCCCCAGGAGTCTCTAACATGTTAACTCAAGCTGGGGACCCTGATCTTAAAATAGCCCCACCTAAGGTGCACATATCTTTGATTGTTGTCAGGATTTTATGCACGTGACCCTGTATCTGGCAACTTGTTATTTTAACAGGCTAAAATTTAGTTTGGTAACAGCTCTTAGGATCCCCTGTGTACCCTGTAATTTTCACGTTTCAATGACAATCGCTGTGGAATATATGAAGGTTTATACATGGGGATCTCAAAGAGAAACATAGGAGGTGCGTGCGCCCCCATCTCCTGCAAGACAGCGAGCAGAGAGAGTAGAGATGAATTGAAGGGAGGGCCGGATCTAGCAGATGTGATTGGCAACTTTATGTTGCTGGGGAAAAGCCTGGTTCTAACGAGAGGAAGGAGAAGAGAGGCCTCCCATGGTCCCATGGTTAACAGAAGCGTACATATGCTTGTTTTAAGACTGTCATTGTGAGGGTAACACACTCCAGAAGAGAGAGTTTCTTCTTAGGAGTCTTACCTTGGTAAGTTAGGGCTCAGGAGGATGAGAAGGCTTAGCTTTATATTGATTTTGATGAATCACTATGCAGCCACTTGACACTCTACACACTCTGACCCTTTCTCTAATTCTGGGTTCGGAAACAAATACCCCTAGAGCAAAGATGAAGCAAGTCTGAGAGATTTATTTGCACCACATCAAAAGGAAAACCCAGGTAAATCTAGCCTCTTGTGTGGGGTGAGTGCTGCATTACTATATCTGTATCTCCGTTATCTTCTTTCTTCAACTCTTTCAAAGCATGTTGGTAAGTACAGAAACTGTGTAGAATTTGGGAAAAATGAAACCAAGCATTAGCTAACACCCCCAGCCTTTTCAACAAAATCATTAAATTCCATATCTTTTGATTTATCAAATATTGATTAATCAGCGTTTAGTTCCAAAACCCATAAGCCTTAAGCTCATTCCTAGTAAACAAAGGTTCAGTTCATTTTGCTTCATATTAGTATTAAATCTTTTCATGCGTGATCAAAAATAAAAATCTAAGAAACAAAATATTTTATACATGACACATTTTTCTTCCAAGACTTATTAAATGCCATTTCTGTAGAAGTTTTTAATTATGACCACAAATTCTCTCTAATGATGTTCAAATAGATGTACAATGCTGTTAATGTGCCTTGCTTGTCTGCTGTACTTCAGCTTCCAAAGGAAGAAAATATAATGCAGAATTTGATGACTATGACTGCTCAAATTGTATGTTAAAGGAAAAAAGAGAATCAAGTAGTAAAGTAAGGATGTAAAGAGTATCCAATAGCTGAATGGTCTACTTATTGATTAGTAATATATGCAGATTAATCTAATGACGAAACAAAACCGTGCTATACCCTCACCCTCATCATTTTAGGAGAACAAAGATAAGTTGTATAAACAGGAAAGAGCTTGCAATCCCTGCATCAACTGTATTTGCAAAAATATATTGGCATAAAAAATGTTCATGCTGAGCAAAATCAATGTAACATAAAGTAAGAATGTTAGTGTATTGTTATGTGCCTTGTACACTGCACTTATTTCTTTCAAGATGAATGCTTACTTCCAGAAATGTTTTCTAAGTGTAGAACACATTTCAAAGAAACCTTAAAAGAATATGATACAGTAACCAGGGAAAACATCAAATTCTTCCATTCATATTCTAACATTAGATTAGGACAATTTGCATTTTATTAGCTACTGCTATGAGCACAACAATTTATTTTCTGACAATTTTTACAGGAGTGTATGAATGTACCATACCAGGTACATATTGCAAATTAAAGATGTTGATATTGCAATTTACCAACTAGGGATAAGCAAGCAAAAATTTTTAATTTCGATCCCGCAGTGAATTGGGCTTTTCTCGCTTACAGAACATGCAAGCGAGAACGGCCTTGTGATTCGCCACGAGGTCCTGTTCTCGCCGAACTCAGATGAACTTTTAATGGAGAAACTCTATTGAGAGTTCACCTGCAGTCACAGCTGATTGGAAGCACTCACGTGCCGCCAATTAGCTGTGACCACAAGTTCCTAAGTCACTGGGCTGTACTTATCAGCCCGGTGACCATGGGAACTGAACTCAGATGAACTCTCAATGGAGAAACTTAATTTAGAGTTCATCTGGAGTCACAGCTGATTGGATGTGTGTGATAATCGATCACTCACATGATATCATCAATTATAAGTACAGCCCGGTGTCCGTGGGAACTGAATTTAGATAAACTCTTAATGGTGAAACTCCATTGAGAATTTATCTGGAGTTCGCCTGCAGTCACAGCTGATTGGAAATACTCTTGTCCCTCCAATCAGCTGTGACCAGAGGTTCCCACGCTCCCCTGGGCTGTACTTATCAACCCAGGGAGCGTCTGCAGCCTGGACTTCAATCGAATTTGCGAAATTGGTTCGCCAACCGATTTCGTGGACCCATCGGAAGTTTAGGGAAATTTTCACGAGAATGTCAGAGGCATTCTCGCTCATCCCTATTAACAACCCCACAAACACTGTATGCACATACAGGTATATAAGCAACCACACGGTTACACAGTCAATATGATCAGTGCTTTAATTTACATTTATCAGTGTCAATGCGTTTTGTAGTGCACAGGCTTCTTCTTGAGAAGTAATCCAACTTGATAAATTATTTCGACAGACACTCACTGTTTCAGTTAGCTAGGTAGATGACTAACTACACAAAAGAGAATCAACCAACAAAACAGATTTTTTTTAGCTGAATCCAAGGTAAAGTGATAGTACTCCTTAATGCTGTAATGCTGGTTCAATTTTTTTTTTGGTTGAACCTATGGTGAAGTATCCACAAAGCAATGAATATTTATTTTTGGGTGTTTTTTAATGTCAGGAGTTTGTTGTTAAAATTGTACATCCTAAGAATTAACACCTTTAGTATATAATATTTAAAGCGTTTTGTGATTCTGCAATTAATTAAGTTCTTTCCTTTGCACTCTACAATGGAATCCACCCAGTAGATAACACACCTACTGACCTAGATGGCAATGCTGCACCCAAATATGTACAGTACAGTGGAAGAACATTGTCATCCTAGAGCAATAGGTGTGTTATTAACAGAATCATCTAATGATAATGAAAAGAAAAAACATTAAAATATTTTTGATATTGGGTTATATGCAGCTTAAATGTGTTCTTCAGCAAACTAATGTTGGTGTCATCCTTATTCCAGTGTTATATATTGTCAGCAGGCCCTAGATTCAAGCAGCACTACCAAGTTATTCGGAACATAAAATAGTTTTCTTACAAGTGAAAGATTTTATTCCTACAAATAAAATATATAGTATGATAATATTAGAATCAAGAAATGCAGTACAGGTAGGGACGAGATAAGGACTGTAGGTTTGTTCTTACATTGAATTTATATGTAAATCGTAACAGGTACATTGTTTTAAAAAATTCAACTAGGACAGATATTTGTCTCAACATATGATTAGGCAGCGTGGTGTCAGTTATTGTAAAAAAGTCATGCGAACTGCCCCCTCCCCCATCAAGCCTCTATCATGCACACCAACAAGCTGGGAAGCCCATTCGTATCTAGGAGTCGTCCGTATGTCGGATGTCCATAACTCAGGGACTACCTGTATAGTGTATATTAATATGTATTGGTAATATAGTGCATAAGATTATATACCATTATTATAGTATATCTATTGGTCTATATATATATATATATATATATACCGTATTTTCCTCCGGCGTATAAGACAACTTTTTGACCCCTAAAAATCTGTGCCAAAGTTGGGGGTCATCTTATACGCCGGGTACTTACCTGCAGCTTGCTTCACGTCCGGCACGGTCGAGTCCGCGCGAGTCCTCCTGTGCAAGCTGCACAGGAGAACACGAGCCTGCACAGGAGAACACGAGCCTGCACAGGAGGACGTGAGCCTGGATTGGCTCTCCACTAGAACACGCCCATTCATTAAGAAGGAACGCGGCCATTCATTCCTTAGAACTAGTATTGTACTGTTCCTTCTGCCTCTCAGTTCTCGCCCAATATTGAGATCTGACAGGCAGAAGGAACAGTACAATACTGGGCGTATAACACGACCCCCAACTGATTGGCAGACCACTCTAATTAATTGGCAGACCACTCTAACCAATCAGTTGGGGGCAGTCTTATATGCCCAGTCGCCTTATACGCAGAAAATACAGTATATATATTTGTGACTAAGGCTGGAATGAACTAGACAGCATTGCTATGTACTATATACTATGTTCTCATCTGTTATGCTCTTGCTCTTACTATCTTTCTAACGGCTGAAAATAAACATGCATTGTGCTTCCTCAGTGCTTGTAGACAGAATTCTGTGGAATCTCTCTCCACTAAGCGTGTTCAGACATTCTAGCCTTTTATCAATTTATGAGTTAAAATTCTATGTGCAGCATTAAAAATAGCTACTGTAGATTGTGGTTGATTACAGCAATTTATTGTGGCTGTTAAAAGTTTATTTGTAAATCTATTATGCATGTAAGATAAGAACTCATATACAACATCTACATTGCTTTAAAAATGTGTTGTTAAAAAAAATTTAGATCACTTTACAAGGAAAACAGGTCTTATTAGGTGGTTTGAACATTTTCCTAAAAAAATCTCATGAGGATATCCTCACAGCATTTTCCAAAGCCTGGGTAGCACTTCCATTGGCTATGTATAGGGAGATGACTCTTAGGGTGTACCATGGGGTATTTATCTCACCGCACCGTGCATATCTTATGGGTTATAACCCCTCTGCTAAATGCCCCAAATGTACACATGAACGCGTGGACTTATATCATGCCTTTTAGAACTGCCAAAAAATCAGTTGCACACTATATCACTTCCTATATAGTTAACTTTGTGCCAATAACCCCTGAATGCGCAATTCTGGGTAAATATGATCTACATGGAGCAAGAATAACTAGGGGAAGTCGAAATCTGCTATCCATTATTTCTTTAGAAAAACTATATTGCACAAATGGTTAGACTCAAAACAACCTACAATCGGGCCCTTTAAAGAAAAGTTGGAACATGTGGCGACTTCCTTGGAAAAAGAAAGGTTTCAAAATTTTTTGAGACATGGGAACCATATATTGAGACTCTGGTTGAACAAAAAATTCAGATAATTAAAACCTTCAAACACACATCGTGGTATACTTGAAACCCCTATATAGCAGCTTGAAAATGATCCCCCAGTAATCTTAGAAGAGAACCAGCCTTTGGTGGATGTAACTGCTTTACCTGGTACATCCACCAAATTGAAATGTGTTTACACTCTGTTTAAAAGGAATGTTCTGTATATTCTGTTTCCAATTATTACTGTAACCTTATTTTTGTTTATTGTTATATATTAACACATCCTTCAAAGAAAATATTAAAAGAAAAATATGTGTTGTACAGGTCTAGTGAAGAACAGGTTCTACAAACATAAGAAACAATGGCATTGTATCAGAGGTCTTGAGAAATGCCTACAGCCCAAATGGAAAAAGTGGTGACAAGAACCAAAGGCTTCCACTATTTTACTATGCTTTAATTTCTAGGAAATCCATCCAAATGTTTTTGCAGAAGCAGGAGTGAGGTCATAAAGCAGTTGTATTACATGTTTATGTTTGAGATGTCACTGGTTATAATTCATGTTTAAAATGTCACAAATAGCCTTAGTTGTCTACAGTGAAAAATTGAATTTATACTTAATTGTGTTGTGTCAATGGTTTCTGTCATACTTGTTGGTTTCAATAAGTAATTCAAGGAAGGGAGATATTATAGCCAATGGCTTGAATTTATTTGCATAGGAGAATACAGAAGCCCTATTCAGCTTTAGCCTTCATCAATTACACCTGTCCAGGGTTTTGTAAGAAAATGGTTGTACTGTTCATGAATTGTAAAGCACTGTACATGAGATGATATAGAGTAAGTGTCGAGACAGCACATCTATTCAAAGAGTATGACTGGTAAGCATTTAATTAGAATGTAAAAGTGTGACAATTGCAATAGTTAGAAATGTGAACCTAAATACAACCCCCTTTGAATTTGTTAGAATCATGTGCAAACAGCTGTACTGTATGTGCTATTTAATTATTGCTTATAACTATGAGAAAATTAATTCTATTATAGTACAGAAACCTAAGGAAATAATCATATAAATCACTACCTTAATTCCATAGGCACTATTATATTTCTAAAGCTGTTGGAATGCCAGAGAATTACAGCTCCACATAGCTAGAGCCTGTTAGGATAAGAATAGCTGTTGCCAGCATTCTTATGCATAATTGCAAGATTATTTCTTAAGCATCATGCTTCTTCCAGATGAAATATATATAGAGAGTGTGTCTGTGTAATAGAGTGTAATATAAATTCAGTATTGGAAAGCGCTAATGCTAAAGTATGCCAAAGTGTAAAATAAGTCTGTGTGTATATAGTACAAGTGTGTAAGTGCAAACATACCATAAAACATTTACCAAAGAAATGTAAATACTGTAAGCTTTAAATACATAAATAAATATATATATATATATATATATATATATATATATAAATATTTACATACATATTAAAATAAAAAAAAATATATATATATATATAATAAATAAACTTTTTAAGAAGCAATGTTTTCAGAGATGTTGGGTATTTAAAGTAGAACCGTGATAAAAAATATTAGGCTTACCTTTTCTTCTGCAGAGCCCTTGGTCCTTCCCCCCTTGGTCAACACCTACAACCACCCCCCTCTGCGCAGGCACCAGATCAAGTGATGTTTCCTCCTGTAAATGTGCAAAAAGAAGTGCCAGTCTCACTGTGCATGCGTACCGCAGCAGTTGTCAAGACACAAGGTGAGGGGCCTCTTAATTAAAAAGATGTTTTCTTGCTTTATATAAAAGGATTATCTACCCTTTTATATAAAGTAAAAAATGCAATGATGTTCGGTTTAAGTAGCTGACAGTAAAGAGCTAGCAAGTTTAAGTAAGACATATATTTTGCAGCAAAGGGGTAAAATGTTGCCATACATAAATGGGCCATAGCTGGTTTAAAATCACACTTTTTTTCCTATATTGTCATGGTCATCACCATGTTCATAAATTGCAGGGTGATTGTCAATACAAAGGTGTGGTGTTTTAAACCCTTTCTTCTGTATGCATGAAATGTTGATGAGAACTGTTCTCCTCTACATGTTCCTGTGCCAATTCCTCAGTATGTTTCCCAAAAGCTATATTAGAAATGTTATACAAGTGTTGTAATTACAAAGACTACATTCCAGAAAAGTTTAGATGGTGACCTTCCCTCTAATACAATTAATCAATTTTGGGAAAGATTAGGGTACTTAAAGCAAAACACTCAGCAAAAAAAATAAATAAATAATAATAACAACATTTTAAAAGTGTAATCTGGTCAATCAGTCTGCAAACCGAGTTCAGAGTGCCCCGTGCCTTCCCAGCTTCCTTCTTCTTTCTGGCATGCAGTGGACAGCGAGCACAGCCATCTTTTTCATTCTTCTTCCAGCATCTTCTTGCATCACCCGATCTCATACCCGAGCATTGAGGCATCTTCCTGAAATTGCAAGTGTCGATCTTACACATACGATTTCTTTCCAGGAAATCTCCTATTATACATGTCTGATGTTGTGGTGATAGGTCCTCTTTAAGCAAAGTATTTTAAAAAAACACACTTTTCAATAAATAAATAAAAAAATAATTTGTGTTTAACATGAGCTTGGTTTGAATAGAATGTTCAATGTGCAACTAAAAAAGTAGATTTTACCCTTTCCTGTTTTATCCAGAATAGATTTTGGTTACAGTTTATTGTATTTCTTGTCCTAAAGAAAGGAGAATACCTTGATGAATTTCTTCCTCTGCAAATTTACTCATTGTATTTTAAGCAAAATATATAAAAGATGCATCATGCAACACATAACCGTTTGCCCAAAGTTCTTTTTTTTATTTCAGGATTTAAGTCACGTTACGTCTCAGGATATTCCAATAACAAATTACATCACAAGCAAAGATTTTCATTCAGCAGCTGTTCTTCGGCAGTTTACCTTGGCCTCAATGTGCCTCCTTAGATTAAATTGTTTTAGGTGAGCACAGAAAGTGCTTTCTTTGAGAAAAGTAGATATGTTGCCCTCAGTATGAAATTATCTCAGCTGCTGGTTTAATATGTAAAAATAGATAAGCAAAATAAATTTCAAGTCTGCACTTTTACAAGAATGTGCTAATGATAAACATTGCACTATATAAATAAAAAGAGTGCAATTGCCATATGGTGCAGTCAAAAAAAAAATATGAAAAATACTGGACTTATTTTAGCAATGAAATTACCCCCTTTTAATGCACAAGCGTAATGTAAAATGCATTTAAACAAGAACATAATTTTCCATTAGTTTCCATCTCACATTTAACTTTAATTGACCCACGAACCACTTCTTATTTGAATGTTTGATTACCAGCAGATTTTATTTTATTTTGCTTATCAGGTTTCTACACTGCAATGGGACGGGGTGCCTGATTCATCAAGCAAAATCGGACGTTCTCTTGCACATTCGTTCGCATGATCCAAAATCGGAGCCCTTCGATAGATTTATCAACCAAATTCCAGGCGCTGGCGTATTTGCACGGAAGTTATTAACTGAAATGATCTGTCCACTGGAGACGCGCATCCCTGGCAGTTTGACACTGGTGAGCTTCCATTAAAAGTCACTGTTCCCATAAAAAATCATTGACAAATCTGCCTCTACTTTTTTTGGTTTTTCTTGAATAGCTGTTTATTGGTGTACAAATCTAAAGGATCACACACACACACACACACAAACCAGTCCAGTTAAAATAGTACTAATTAAAATGCATATGTATTTCTTTACATGTTTACATGTTTACATGTTTCTTTACAAAACAACAAGTGCAACAAATGTAACTATAAATGAAGCTTGTGAAGTTTGTGAATGAGTATATTGTAACAAAAAAAAGTAGCACTTATACAAAAAACATCAAGCGCGATTCAAACTGACCTGTAATTGACTGGAGATGGGCACAGAACAAGGCGCAGGTGTGCGCTAATCAATTGCTATCACCTCACTATTGATTTTAATATCTTCTGAATCGCGCAACTGAAAATGAATCCCCTTAATTGGGGTATTCAAGATCTTTGCTCATGTTTGCACAAAACCAGCAGGCGAGTTTACTAGACCTCGGCCCCGACTCACGCTAATAGAACTTGACAACCGGCGCGTATTTACGCGCGTCACGGATACGCGCATTTGGTTGATAAATCTGGCATACTGAGTGAATTTATTTGCAAACAAGAGGATAACTTATCTTGCTGGTATAGTTAGCCAGGAATTACTATGACTCTCAGCACTTATGTCGCTTAAAGATGGGGAGATATCCTACTGTTTTTGGCAAGGATTGTTTTTCTTTATATTATTTTAAAACCTGTTGGGGTAATTCAGCCTAATAAAAAAATACTCATGTACTTACAAATGAGGCAGGGACATTTGCTGAACTAATAAAAAAGGCTAACTTCACAAAGCTAACATGTATTTAACACTCATTTAAAAAATGAAAGTAAAACTAGATCCCAGTGAGATTTAAAAATCGCATAAAATAAAGTACAATAAAGTTCCTTTTGCCTGTGTAATGTTTGGTAAGCTAAAACACTTTTATGTGAATTCATTTAAAATAACCACTGGTAGTAACACAGTATCCTGCAGAAATGGCAACAAAATGACAGACACCCCTTTACTATAAATGCCAACCTAATCTAAAATGCTCCAAAAGTGCAATGATTAGCAGACATTATTTTGATTCAAACAATTTTCAAGGCATCATGCCTGGTTTAGCTTGTACAAAGATAATCACATCCTAAATATTCATATGAAGGCTCTGCAACAGGTAATCAGTAGTACAGACTTACAGTAAGTATAAGAGAACCAAAAGAAACTGTGGGAAACAGGTCAGGTCAGAAACAAAAGGAATCCACAGAGATCAGACGGCAAAAAGTGTAAATATATGTGTGTATACAATTGTCATTTTTAAAAAAAGTGTGCGTGTGTTTTTTTTTTATGTATTCCCTGCTCATGGGATGTCCCCCTGTAACTTAGGTTCCCAGGGACGACCACAGCAGATGGGTATATATTATGAGCATATATTCTGTAAGCATGGTCCACCATTTACAAACCCACCATTAAAATTTTATTACAACAGAAAATTGCTGTAGAAGATTATCAAAACTAAGATTCAACAATAATTGTATGAAAATAACTATTTTGTATACAATGTGAACTGTAGACATGCAGAGCAGGAAAAAATGTCCATTGGTCTCCTCACATGCTACATAAAAAATAAATCTCCATGTTCATGGTCAGCTTAATAAAAATAAAGTTAATTTATCCAACTAGTTGCAACAATATATTCTTTGCACATTGTATAATTTAGAGTTTATAGATTATTGTATGCTTCACTGGTTTACATGATTACTTTGTAAAGACAATGACATTGTTTTAAAACATACAAACAATCTTAAATTGTTGTAATTAAACTTTTGCTGTTTCCTTCGCACTCATTACCATGTATAGTATATGCAGGAAAAAAAGACAAATAGCATTTAAAACAGAAATTAGCATTTTGGCTGTTCATCATTTTTAATGAATTATTCAGAAAGCAATCAGGAAAAATTATTACACACATGGAAACCTTAATGTTTATATTAGAAGAAAGCAAACAGATTCTAAAAAACATTAAATGTAATACCTTTGCAAAAAATGTTTGCCTTGAAATTTTAAGAACTTTCTTACAGCTGTAAGTGGCAAAAGAAGCTTCCATTTGCTAAGTAGCTTAAATGAGAATATTATAACTAGTTGTAGCTGTGCAACACTAGGCTTTCGGGAATAATTTTATGTTAGCTCTGACATATTCCACATGAGCAAAAAAAGGAGCAAAAAATAACCACAAAAGTGAAATCCTTGAACGTAGAGTAGAGCAAGGATAGCAAAACAATAATACCAGAGGCCTAACAAAAGGGGGAAAAAATTCTTCATGTACAAATATATATAGATAAATATCTTCATATATCCTCATATACCCTAGTATCCTATGGAGATACTAGAAAATAGGCCCCCTCTCCATCTCCCCAGGGTAAATTAAGAGCTCATATTAAATAGAGCCCTAGAAGTACATGAAAGGCCACTCGGGCCTCACTAAGCCACGCGCCAAATCGGGCAATGCAAATCTGTCTGTCATTTGAAACCCCTATATAATGTACAGTGCTGCATAATGTGTTGGCACTTTATAAATCCTGTCTATTATTATTAATAATAATATTATTATTATTATTATTATTATTAATAATAATAATAATAATAATAATAATACAACTAAAATAGCTGTATTTTGATTGTACCAGTCTATGTAGACTGTAGCAGTTTCACATGAATAACACTTAGGCAAAGTAAGCAATCAAGAAGGATGAGAGAATAAGGCCTAGTCTACACAGATGTTTTCTCCAGCGTTTAACCTGAGGCTTTAAAAGCACCCATGTTTGAAATTCCAATGCATGCATTTCAACAGGCTAATCCACATCACGGCATTACCGTAAGGCACTAGAGACGAATGGGGAGACTTCTCCTTATTTGTCCTCTAGTGCCGGGGGATCCCACACTGTCAGGAGTCCCACGGCTGTGCTCATGTTATGAATGCAGCCATGGGAATCATCCTTTGATTGTGGGATAACCTGTAAAAAAAAAGTTTAATTTACACAAAACACTTACATTCAATAAAGTACTTTACCATTAAAGCTTCCTATTTTTTCACATATTTTTAACCCTTTCAGGGAATGAGTAAAGGGTTTTATGTACTTTTATTTAAACTTTTATAAACACTTCTGTAAAATTGCGTCAAATCATGGTAAAACGCATCATAGGCATTTATAATGTTTTTTTAACATTTAAAATGCTTGTAAAAGTGTATAAAAATGCATATAAACATGGTAGGAACGTTTACATGCTTTTTTTAAACTGTCTGTGTAGACCAATACTAAGGGACGTACATGAGGGAGAAAGGGAAGGACAGTGGTGTTGTTATGGTCTATTTATTTAAAAATCACAGACACTTTGTTACAATGTAATACAATATTTGAAGTCAAATGTTTAACTAAATCTTGGAATACTCCCCAGTCCTCTCCAATTTCTTTTTTTCACATTGTAGCCTAGTACATTGTTTTACATTTTCTTCTCACTTTTCTTTAACGGTTGTCCATACAGATAGATTCCTCTAAAGCAGTATACAATCATTTGCTGATTAGGAAGGCAAAACCAGCTAGCCATCTACAACAGCACATACAAATACAAAATGGTAAACTAATATCTAAAAATGAATACATAATGATAACATTCAATAACTACATTCTACAAGAATGGACACTTTACTTTGGCCAAATAATAAAACTGTATGTTTGGTCAGTGATAATAATGGCTCCAGATCTAATAATGACTTTAGTCTCCAAACTGACCATCCTAATATAATGCCAAGCATCTCAAGAAGATAAGTAAAGAGTGACCAATTTCAAGTACAATTATTACTGGTGAATCAGCCTAGAATGTCAGACAGC
>NC_092863.1:63163184-63179431 GCF_032062135.1 Pyxicephalus adspersus
TTGTTCTTCAGGGTGTCAGTTTTTTTTACTTATATTTTGTTCTTTGTGGAGAGGCCTAAGGAGTACTCATGTACGTATTACCCTGGGATTCCAATTTAAGCTCCCGCCCTCACCAGCAAATCCCAGTGCATATAAAGATAGTCCATATCCCTTAAAAATTTGACCCCATATGAAGTGAAGGTAGGAGGTCTTGTATGAAAAAGTAAGTGTGGCTGCGTGACTGCTGCCCCCTTTTTCCTGATCACCAGGGCTGCATGTGCCTGATGATTTCAAAGAATACTACAAATAGGAGAATATTATGGGATCCTAATCATATCATGACATATCGCAGTGCAGCACGTGTATCTGCATGATGGCCCTTAAATAATCCTCAGCCAGCAGAGTCCCCTGCAGCAACTTGCATTCACAAACTGTACACTGATATGCTAGGAGCTGTCAACTAAGGGCAGGCATGCAGGCAAGAATTTAACTGGTTGGTGAGGGTACCAACTCAGCATTTGGCATATCATCTGCTAAGACTGGGTCTAGGAGGTATGTCACTGCATAAAGTGGTATTGTGAAACAGCAGAGTGTGCTTGTCATATTCCACAGGCTAACAACTCACTGGGCCTAATTTATCAATGAAATCCGCACTCGCTGGTCGCGCGTACTTTCGCGCCTCTATATATCGAGCCGGTTTACTGCGGGCTGGAGTTATGCGCTCGTTCATTCGCATCTCACTGCCAAGCCGGATGCTTGCCTTCATAACAAAATGGGCAATAGGGGTCGCGCATCCGCTAATTAAGGCGATTAGATTTCAGCTGCGCGATTAAGGAGGATCTGTTAAGATGTCAATCGTGAGATCATAGCAATTAACAGTGACTTTTAATGCAAGCTCGCCAGTGTAAAGCTGCCGGAGATGCGCGGCTCCGGCCGCAAGCTCTTTCAGTTGCTGAATTGCGCGACGGCGAACGATTTCAGGACGCGAATACGAATGCGCGAGCGAGCGTCCGATTTTGCTTGATGAATCAGCCTCACTGTGTTCAAACCTTCATATTTCCTAGACCATTAGTCATAACAACTTCAAGATATGGTTCACAAGTTTAAAAACCTGTGAAAATTGAACATTGGGGTTGTTGTTTCTAAAGCAAGAATGTCTAGGAGCCTGAAAATAAAGATACAAATTTGAAGATTTGAACTTGTGGGCGCTTGTAGGTGGGCGGAACATGGGTGGGGGCAGGTGTAGGGGTGGACGGGATACACACATAGGGCAGGGGGGTTGTTCCCACATTCTACACAGGGCAATTCTGTTCGTCATGTCCACCACTGATCTAATGAAAATACAAAAACAATAGAAAACATCAAACCATGGCCGCTTCCTTAATAAACAATATAATAGATATATAAACAAAACATGGGGGCAAACAGCCTTGCAGTATGTTTTTTTGGGTGGTGGAGTTGAAATGGTTGATAAATATTTTTGAATTAGGAATACATAATTGTCTGATGGACATTTTTACATTGCACATAGTGAGAAATTTGATTCAGCAGAAATGTTCCACTTATCCCGATTTATGTTTACAGTTACATGAAAGTTAAAGTAAGTTAGACCACTTGAATAAAATGTAACTGTTGTAAACACCTCTAGCAGCATATACTTTGTTGAAATCTTGTCATTGCCACCTCTGCAGATCATGTACATGAGAAATAGAAAAAATGTAATTAAAAACACTAAATACCATCACTATATGTATTTATAAACAGGTATAGGTAATATACTTCAACCCATAATTGTAATGGTATTCTTTAATTGCTGCCAGGTGTTTATATCCAGGCAGTGGTAAAAAAGACCACACCAGACAAACTAGCATTTATCTTTGCAATGCTTGACAATCAGCATAACAAAACTGTTCCGTTTCAACCCTTTTTTATTATATATTTTTCTTTATATTGCTTCTCCCCTCAAGTACATCATACTTTCCTTTTCTTCTTTTTTATAGATCTCCTCTTAATGTGGGTAACAGATTCAAGTAGGAACTGCATTGTCTACAAACACAATCCAGAGCCCAGACAAACAGACTTGGAACCCATTCTTGAGCCTGATTTTTATATTGTTTTGCTGTGATATATATATTATTTTTTTAATCTTTATGATAAAGAGAAAAGCACATCACAGAAAAATAAAGGACAAGAGAAAAACATATCTGGCATTGAGGACTTGAAATCTGTCGATATCCTAATTTTTTTAAGCTGTTAGGTGGGGAGCATTCATTAGACCTACTAATATTTGCAGATATTTTTTCTTCATTCTTAAATTTTATAGCTTATTATGCCTTTTGGACAGCTGATTGGTTATTGTAATTCCTTGTGTGACAAGACTAACAAAACAAAGTATTATCAGCCATGAAATCTATTTTTTTTTTTACCAGTGTAATTTTTAATTTTGCCTATTTTTTGTGTGTTTTCATACATACCTTTTGCCAAGATCATTAAAGTATTAATAAATATTTTCAAGATGAAATATAGTACTATAAGCAGCAGTTCTTCAATGTGCTATACAGCAAAGTACTGTACTGTATAAAAATAACTGTCAGAAGTCTTACTGTAGAATTAAATGGTCATACTTATTTGTTACATTTTAGTAGGTAATTACAGCAAATGCATCTCCATTTTAGGATCTGAGAAATGCAGAGTCAGGAGAAGCCCTGCTCTTGGCATTGTGATGGGATGTGCAAAATCTTCATTAGGTGCCAGTCATGGCTCTGCATGTCCTGAACATCTACAAATTGCAAGACCGGGAAGTCAAAGAGAAAGCTCAGCCCTGCTGTGTTCCACTTGCTTGGGACAGCTGGCTCCACTCTGTATTAGAAGCTCTGTGCTCATTATATGCAGAATGCAGTTGGCAAGCTGTCAGCAGATCTCTGCTGACTACACTGGGAGACCTGATCTCCCAGTGTATGTTTTATGGCAAGGCTGCAAGTGTAACAGCAGAGTCTTATGCTGTATGAATTTATAAAGAAATAAGTTAATTGTAGCCTTCATTCAATCAGTGTTCCATATTAATTGCAAAAAAAAAAAAACATGTTGTAATTAAAGTTTAATCCTTTCTTAGCCCTGGACTAAATCCATTCCATTTCAGGTTTGCTGGAAAACCCAAGTTCACTGATGAAAGTGTATCTTCTCTCTTTAGAGCTTTAATATATCAGGCCCAGGATGTGTGGACATGCAAGCTGCATGTATTTGGAAGGAGGAGGGGACACACTGAAGTCTTTGTCTTGGAACTTTATGGTCATTTTTCCTGTCACTCTTCCACATTATCGTTCTTCTCAAATCATCTTTCTTTATCAAATTGAAGGTCCTTAAATCTAATACCATGTTCTTTGCTTGTACCTGTGTACATTCTATTATACTCCTGGATCTCCTCCTTAGGATCACTCCTGTGATGTATTGGTGCATTTTTTCTTTTGCGATATTGTGATACCTTTTTTTTTTCTTCATCAGATTATTACTTCTCTATATTATACACAGACTTTATCCTCCTCCCCCCTAATATCTGTCCCATATATTCTCATAGAGTCTCCTGAATATTATCTCCTTTGTGTTCTCTTTTACTCTTGTTATTTCAGAAAACAGTGGAGCCACCAAGCCTCCAAGCTAAACAATTATAATGATATGAAGTATTAAAATTGGTTACCATACAAGTGGGGTTGCTTCAATGTCTTCATGTAGGTTCATGTTTTCATATTTGAAAATGCATTTTTATTGTGGAAAAAAAATTTTCATCTAACTTCTAACCCTATTTATAGCTAACAAACTGTGTAAATCTATCATTCACTTTATAAATGCCCGATATGCTGTTTTATGCAGTTAGAGTTTAATTTTAAAAATCCCAGGGGCCTTCTGGCTGCTCCATCGATCGTGCATGTGCAGAAGGAGCTTTCTTTTCAATGGGGAACAAAAAAAAAAAATCTCATGCATGCACAGTGGGATCGGCACTTTTTTTGTCCCGCATTTACAGCAGGCTACGGCACTCGATCTTGCACCTGCGTAGCCGGAAAGCAAAGAAAGAAGATGGCAAGATGGCAATCAATGAAATCTCCAGAGGGATCAACGGATCTTCTAGTTTCATTCACTTTAATTCGTTCCAGCTTTAGGACTTTGACACATTGACAACTGCAGGCAGGAGCTACCGGTAACTTTTTTACAGAAATATGGGTCCCAATAAAATAACATTCTGCAGGTATAATCTTTTGCAGGTAATAATTGAATAGCGTTATTAAAAAAATGACCTGTATGCCATTTAAAATTACACTTCTTTTCTTCTCTAAACACAAATGAGTTGTAGATAGCAGAAAAAACTTTCCCTCTAGTAATCTTGTCACAGTGAGCGGTCAGAGCTGAGAATGAATGACTACGCCAAGCAAAAAATGTCAAGCTAGGAAAGAGGAATCAGCATCCTACTGTTTAAAATAATCTTTCTCTAGAGGACAATTTTAATAAAACCCACTGAGTCATTTCATGTCAGTGTCCCAAGCTTGCTTGTGATTTCGGCTTTGGCAAGTTGATTTTGCATGGCCATAAAATGCATATATCTCCATTTTTTCTGAGACATTTCCAATGCAATACTCTATAGGGGGATTCCATCCTAATGCATTTTTTTTTACATTTTGTTAGTTTACAGAAGACAAAGTAAACCCATGTGTTGCCCACATCCTTCTCAGCCAACAGTCAGTGTTGGCTTCACCCACTACTGTGTCCAGCAGTTTATATTTATCTTTCCTTCACTTTTCTGCTGCTTTCATTTCATCTATATGATCAAATCGAGAGCACTTTGTAACCTAGGAGTTAGAATTATTGATGTTATAGATTAGGCAGGGGTACTTTGAACTTCCAGAGTAACATAGCTGAATGTTCCAGTGCTGACACCGGACATGAAACACATGCTACTCTATACATGAAGGTAAATCTGCTGGGGGAAGTAGGAAACCCTGTTGTATTGCCATGTATAGGTAAACTATATGTTTGCTTTAAGCAAGACTATTGATGTTGATGCAAATATTATTGAACCAAATGTTGACATAATGATGGTTTACATTCAGCTTTTCTGTATGTAAATCCCACTTCCTTCAGAACAATTTCTCAGATCAGCTTTGCATGATGGAGCCTCGTCATGGACCATTTTTCAGTTTCTGGATCTGGACAGGTTGTTGGCCATTTCATAGAGCTGATATGCTATTTAATGCCCTGTGGCAAGATGCAAAACAATCTAAAAAAATATGACTTCATCATAAGTAAACATACCGTCAATTGATGAAATAAAAATGTATCCAACATTTCAATTTACATCTGTACATTTACTATGGTTAGTGATTGCCATTTTCCCTGGTCCTTCACCTGATATACAACCTCACATTAATGAGAGGAATTTTGTGTGTTTTCCTTAGGCAGTCATCTTTATATATATCTTGAAATGGCTTCAAACAAAAGTTCCAACATTATTTTCTTGGCCAATAGACATTCATCTGCAGTCCATGACTGCTTCTCTTTAGAACGCTGTAACCTAGTTTTCTTGTGTTTAGGTGTTAATGGTGGTTTATGTTTGTTTTTTCTGCATGTAAATCCAACCATTTCTTTTAGACAATATCTTACACTTTGAACATTAACTCCTGTTCCTGACCATTTTTTAAAATATTTTGTTTGTAAAATATGTTGTCAATTTTAATGGCATATTGCATTCAGTTTTTTATCCTGACGCTTCAATGTCTTCTCTGGCCTACTTTTTCCTTTTTCTTCCTTTTTCTTTTTTATTTGCTTTAAATTTTAGTTACAGTTGATTGGACAAAGTCAAAAACTTTTTCCACATTCTATGTTGAATTACATTGTTAAAGTTGACTTCACTCCTGTTAAGGACCATGTTACCTGTCAATCAGCCAGGTTCAACAGCTTGTTAACATCTGAAAGCACGTTTTGGTAATCTGCCGACTAATTGACCTATTTAGATGTGTGCAGGTGTTTGTTTTAGAAATAGAAATTACTAGGTAATTTGATAATATTTCCCTCATTGTTGAGTGAATTTTTTCCCTTACATGGTCTGATAACAAAATGTGCCAATAATTATAAAAATGTCTTCTAATTTTTTCAGGTATGTTTTACAATGCCAGATTTTTCAGCTGTTGAAACAAAAACAGTTTGTGTAATATGTTGTGTGATTAAAAAAAAAAATAGCTAAATGAGCATCTTTTAAAAGTAGTGATTCCATTATTTTCACCAGGGCTTGTATGGTTAAGGTTGTGGACATCTTATTTTATCATTTCTTTTGTTCTTCTTTTGTTTTGTACTTTTGTTCCACAGGCCCATGTGTAAGCTACTGCTAACCTCTGCATGACTGAGGCCAGTATATGGTAGACAGGGAAAAATGTTATTGTTAACAAGAACATGTTGTAAAATGTTAAAAGGTTAATCTAAAAAATTATGAACTGTGAAAGGTTCAAATTTACAGCCTCCAAAATGTTTAAAGTCCGCTACCAACCCATTACCTGAGAAGAAGCAATAACCATCACATCACAACAATGTGTAGATTAGAAATTAGGATAACTCATATATCTTCCGTAATACTGTCTGATAAAAATAAAAACCTTTAACTGTATTTTTTTCAAATCTTGCCTCTCGGGGAGACTTGCCTATCACCACCACCACATACAGTTGACAATCAAAAATCCGACCTAAAGCACGCCAGGTTTTCGAAAATTCCAGATTTTTAAAAGTTACACTTACCTCCACGAACAGGCCAGCCTTGTTCTCGCAGCACTTGTGGACATCTGACACAGTTCCAGGGAGCAGGCTGCAGGGACGTCTTAGCAAGCAAGACCCAAGAGCTGTACTACAGTCCCTGTATTGAAAATGCGATCTGAAATTCATGCTGGGAAATTGAAGGAAATGGAATATCGATGGCCGGATTTTTGATTGTCAACTGTAGTTGGAAAATCGGTTGGGAGTAGGATGTCACAGGATCTAAATGCATACTGTATATTGGTTGAAAAAAGACCTTCAACCTAGAGTTCAGCTTTAAAAATAATATATTCTATCTGTTCAATAAATAAAAAAATCCTGTTGATCATGCCACATCCATTGTAGGAGCTGTTTTGCAGTTACAAAAAGATGTACTATTCTAAACTGACAATGCTGCACCTTTGTAGATACAGTAAGTGATCTCTGTCACTCTAGGTTAATAAGTGTAATAATAGCAGAATTGGCAGATAAAAATAAAGGATAGCTTACAAAATACCATGAGGGACCAAACTATTGTTATATTTGTATTTAGTTATTATAACTTTGATTATCATTTGCTTGTAGTTTTGTCATCCTTTACATTTTATTTATTATTTTTTTTTTAAGTAACCAACAAAACATACAGCATATATCCATACAGGAGGTATAAAACAGCACCTAAGAAAAACAATAGTGAGACATAATAACACACTATACTATAATGGGTGATTAAAAAACATCTGTTGATAATTCACAGTCATCAAATAAAATGAATACCCAACAAACATCCGTCTGAGGAAATACAGCTGTTTCGATTCTGGCCCCGTTGGTCACCAATTTTTAGAAGACAAATTAAAGAAAGTAGAAAGGAAAAAGGAGAAAAAGAAGAAAGAAATAAGGTAAAAGAAGAAATAGAGTGTGACTACAAAGGAAAAGAAGGGGGGAAGGGAACATGGGCAGTAAGGGAGGGTAGGTAAGGTAGGGAAGGGAGGGGGGGGAGGAGGGAAGGTGGATATGCCAATAGAGCACTGAGAACCAAAACATGAGGTTGAAGTAGTCATATATAATCTGCCGAACACTTAAAATCTTCCCAGTAAAACCAGGTACGGACCAGCTTGTGAGGAGGCTGATCTCTAGATTTCATAAACTCTTCTATATATTGTATATCATTCACCCTGGAAATCCATTGCTGTAAAGTGGGTGGAGTAGATTGCCTTCATAGTGGTGGGATACATGCCTTTGCTGCTTTTAGTAAATGGCATAGCAAAAAGGTTTATAACATTTCCTCGACAGCGTCGACACATGAAGCAGAGCGAGCTCCGGTTTATCAGTTATGGAGATTCCTGTTAATCTCAGTACGATCTCTGCCACACCTGACCAGAAAGAAGCCAAGGTAGGACGGCTCAAAAAAATGTGTAATAAAGTGCCAATGTGCTGTGGGCACCTCCAACATATTGGGTTTGTTTTCTATCCTGTCCCGGGTCCTATACCATCTATTAGGTAATTTGTAGTTTGTCTCCTGATATCGGTTACTAATCGAGGCCTTATGCCCAGAGTATAGTATGTTTGGTCATTCGTAAACCTAATGTTGAGGTTCCTCTCCCATTTAGCTAGGAGGGAAGGCTCAGGAGTATTGCGGGACAACCGCTGCAATTTATACATATATGAGAGTACCCCTCACAATGGGTCTCTAGTTACACATAAACTCTCCAAAGGAGCAAGGAGACAATGGAATTCCTGTGCCGGTGGCAGTGAAGAAACAAAATGTTGGTATTGTACTTTTCTCCAAATGACTAAACAGAGAAGGGAGTGATTCGTTTGAATTTGTTCAACCTTACACCAATTAGGAGGTTGTAGAAAGTGGGCCGCCCTATAAATATCACTTTCTATCCAAATCTTAAAAATAGGGTCTTTCCTACTGGTAGGAAACTTAGGGTGCCCCAGTATGGCAAACATCGGGGAGGGGAATGTCATAATACTCTCTGCACAAAAGTGTCTGGCTGCTACTTTAGGCGTCTCACCTATCAGGGGGTGACGGTGAAGAGTAGGAAATCTTCAGGCAGAGACCACACTGCTGTACTTAGCAATATAGGGGAAATTAAATCCTCCAGTCTCACCCATCCCCTAAAACTAGCATGTCTGCACCAGTTACGGGTCTGGGAAGGCCATTCCTCCCTTATCCTTTGGTAACCGAAGAAGAAATTTGTTCAGGCGGAGGGTATCAATGTTCCAGATAAATCTTAGGAATTCAGATTGCAATTTGTGTAGCACATAAGGGGGAATATGTATCAGCAGAGTTTGAAGTAGTTAGAGGAGGCGTGGCATAATATTCATTTTTGGAATATTGCAACAACCAAACCACGAAAAAGCTTGCTGGTGCGAACGCTGGAGGTCTCCACGTATTTTGTTAAGGAGGGCATGAAATTTAAATCAACTACCTTACCCACATCAGCCTGGGATTATTGGTACAAAGATATCAAATAGAGCCCCATGCCCACTTAAAAATGAAGGAGGGGGACAAAGTTTTTATGAGTTCCACAGATGGACTAATGTCTAGTACTTCTGACTTTTGAAGGTTTTCTTTATTGTCAGAAAATTGATTATAATGGCGCAGTTTCGTGAGAAAGTTGGGGATGGTTATTTGGGGAATAGTGACATAGAAAAGGAGGTTGTCTGCATACGCAGCTACTTTATGATCAGTGGGACCCACTTTAATACACTTGATGTCTGGAATATTGCAAATATGACCAAGTAGGGGCTCAAGAAGTAAAACAAAATTTAGGGGAGACAGCGGGCATCCTTGTTTCGTTCCATTAGTGATGGAGAATGGATGGGAAATAATTCAATTGACTGTTTCAAGTGGAAATCCTTGAAAGAGTCAGCTATATCCCAAGAGTGGTGAAGTAGAGAACCTGAACTCAATTGCACACAAGACACAAAGGCAAGAGCCCTTTTGGTTACCTTATTGTTAACAAGTCTGCTTTTAAGATGTTTTTTTCTTCTTTTAAATTAATTATATCTAATTTATTTTATCAATGTAAGCATAATTTTGTATCTCTTTATTTATATTAGTTGAAACCCTCTTTAAATATTCTGCCCTTTTATAATGCCATGAACAAGTGGGACGATGTTAGATGGATAGTCATGAGATCTTATCCTTTGACATCACTAGACCTTGCAAAAGTAATTAGTTTAAAAAGATTTTTTCTAATGTGTATTATTTTTAGGCTTGAAAACCCCTTTCAAGAAATGGGTATGGGGTATATTGTACTGGTGCTCTCAATCATCACAATAAAGCGGAATGATATCTAGGGGCTCTATTATTAAAGGCAACTCCAAAATTCCACCAAGCTCTCCACCCACAGATCCCCATAGCACCACTTTGTGTGGATAATCCCCTCTTCTCCAGTAATAGCCCTTGTGCCACAAGAGTTCTTGTTTTATTAGGGGTAACCCCATTTTCAAATACAAATAATAAACATTACATCTTTTACCTGCTTTGACAGGTATAGTGTTGACAGCTTTCAATGTCAGCATCTTTAAACTTGATTGGCTGATTGAAATATTTCAAAATCTAAGCTATTTAAACCTTTTTATAAATACATTTTTATAAAAAATATATTTAAACAACACAAACTGACAAGGTCAGGTAGATTACACTAATATCCTTTAGTAAAGTATAAAGTACAGGAGGCATAAACCTATATCAGGATTAAACAAAACGTCATATGCTTTAACTGACTTTGAGTTTTTGTAAGAAAAAAATGTCTTTTGCTTGAATTGCTTTGGGTGAATTGCCTGGAAACAGCACAATTAAAATATAGGCCAATTGACAGTCATTATTACTCCCTATAAATATAATGCTTTAATGTAATTGAAAAAAAACATAACTCACAGCTTCCCTTTGATAATAGCTTGTCAGATGGTACTGACACATTCAGTTAGGCTGTCTTGTCATATTCATCTGTGCCACTCATTAGCATTATGTTGATGGGATTCAATGTTTTCCAAAGATAATCAGTGTAGGAACGTTTAAAGTCCACGTTCTTCCGCTGGGGTTATCTGAGAATTGCTAAAGTGCCTTTCACAAACTAAATAATAATGCTAATGTAGGGGGTTTCTTCCTGTATTTTAAATTTCACATTGTATGGTCCCACCACATTGTCGACAATTCAGCTGATGAATGTAATCAACTCATATGTTGGAAAAGTTTGGTTCCGTATGCCAAAAGATAAAGGAACAACCAGAATTATGTCATACGGTAAAGGGCTCTTCTGACACAAAACACTTAGAGACACTCCAAAATACAATTGACCCCGAACCAGTATAGTTTTTCTTTAAGTAAGTTTTCATGGGCAGGGGTGTGAGTAATCACAACCACTGCTAAAAGAACCACTAGGTTCATTTAAGTAAAAGAAAGAAGAATACAAGGTAATCAGGTATTGCCTGTTTTCATTTATTGTCATTACTACCTTTCATGCCTAGCATGAAACAATGCCTATCAATGCTTCAAATAATAATTAATCAGAATCTTTTGAGGGTTCTTAAGTTTTAATTGGAATAAAAACATAGGGCCTAATGAGTTTGGAGCCTAAGATGACTGCATTACCTTTAGTAATTAGTCTTTACCTAGACTTACATCTGCATTTGACACTTGACAAAAGGCAATATAGATTGCTATTACATTTAAATCTGTCATCACTCTCATATACAAATGCACTAAATATTTTTTGTTTTGTTTTCTTGGTGATTATGTGAAAATTACTACTCTAGTAGTAAAAAATGCACTGTAACAGATTTTGGTATGCTTTGTATCCTACCAAGAAAAAACATGGAGATTACACTTATTATCATTTTTTTATGTAGAGTGAAAAAACACTAAGCTGTCCATTATCTGTATGTTGAATATAAAGCAATTAAGGTACTTAGAACTAAAGCCTCAGGGGGCCCAGAAACATACTTACATGTTATGGCAAACCTACTTCCAAATTTGGCTTTCTGCAGCATTGCCCCATCATTGTCACCTTCTAAATATTTCTTTTGGCCCATGATCTTGTTTTGTCAGCAATTGGGCAGCCACTGATGATATATTTTTAAATTTACATTAACCTGGCACCCACCATTTAGTTTTAGTAACTTGTTGTGAGAAGAGACGTGCACAATTTATATATGTATATATTCAATTACTGTATATAGGACACCACATAAGCTGAAGTTTATTCATCACTGAATATGAACCAGAAAAAAGAGATTTATGATTTGAATAAAATATATTTATTTATTTCATAATTTCCGAATATATTTACGTAAAGCTTTATGATTTTTTATATTTACCAGAGTACATGAATGTAAGGAAAATGAGAATACATTTATAGTTATTTTGCACTAATCCAATTGAATTAGGATAGAATTAACCAGTAATATGGTGGAAGAGGAGTTGCCATATGCATTATTACAATTCAATTCAGATTTTGTTGAGTTAAATCTTACATTTGTTTTTTTTACTAATTTTTGGGTGGTGAATCCAGAAATGACCCCAGTTTTTTGCTATCAAATCCAGTTTTTATGATACAGGGTACTCTCCATTTTTGTCAAAAAACATACAAATTTTACATACAATGAAAAATAATGAAATAATACCTGGAAGGTACTGTTTATATACATTTCTTTTGCTTATACAAAGAATTTATTGTTACTCTATGACATTTTTTTTACAGTAAAACATAATTTATTGAAAAATAATTGGGTTAAGGTAAAGCAGTTAAGGTAAAAATTTAGGCCTATAGTTTTCCTGGAGTGTTCAGTGTTAGGACAATCCCGCCAGATGCTCCAACAATAGTCAGCCATCATATGTACATCCCATCTACCCTGATACCCTCCTTCTATGACCTTCAAATCTTGGTGGAATCGTTCACCTTGCTCATCATTGACTGCACCAAGGTTTTCCAGGCAGTTAGAAAGATGGCAATGCAGAAAATGCACCTTGATGCTCAAATTGAAGACAAGCATTTTGTAGCTCTCCAAGAGTTTCTGGACAATTTCTGTGTAATTATTTGCTCGTGTGTTTCCAAGAAAGTCCTTGACAATGGCTTTGAAAGATAACCAAGCATTCTTTTCAACTTCTGACACTGTCCTTATTAAATGTTCATCTTTGATGAGCTGCAGAATCAGTGGACCATCAAACACACCGGCCTTTATTTTTTCAAATGACAGGCTAGGAAATGCCAGTTGTCTCCTTCAATTGGCAAAGCTTTAACAAACTGCTTAATCAGACCCAATTTCATGTGCAGAGGCAGGAATATAATATTCTTTCTATCAACAAGTGGCTCATGTAGAATGTTTGGATCACCTGGTTTTAGGGCAGATCTTGGAGGCCAATTCCTTTCCAACCAATTCCTCTCACGAGCTCTGCTGTCCCACATGCACAGAAAACTGTGATACTTGGTATATCCGTGTTGCTGATACCATTTTAAGGTCAACACAGATGACCCAATTGTGTTGGTGATATTGCAAATGACTCTCTTTATGTCTGTATATTCTTCACAAGGAGAAATTGAATGGTCATTTGGGACTGACCCAAATATATTGCCATTGTGAAGGAGGACACACTTTAAGCTCCGCTTTGAGCTATCGATGAATAGTGGCCATTCATTTGAGTTATAGATTGGAATTCCTAATTCCTCCATTAAACCAGTCGTGTTATGGCAATACACAAAGCCACCGTCAGTTCTAAAGTACTACAGAAATGCAATTTTTTTGGTTTGAAAGTACAATACAATACCTTCGTTCCTTTTTCAAGTAAGTTTTTCTCATGCAGTCTTGATGCTAGGAAGCTTTCTTCGATAGTCCCAAATTAAAGGCCAAATCACTCAACTCATGCTGATCCCTTAGGAACAGAATCCTCTTCAATTTCAATTTCTTAATCATTGTTGCCACCTAGTTCATCACCATAATCATGTTCTTTAAGAGAGGGTAGTGTAACGAAAATCGTCACTGGGATTTCATGTGAATGAGCCACTGGGCGTATAGCCAATGGTAGACTAGGATACTCTATGTTATGTTTATTTTTCTTGTTGTATCCTGAAGTTTTCACTATACAAAAGTAAGAGTCACTGAAATGATCTTCTGGCTCTCGCCAAACCATAGATATACCAAATGGCATCTTATCAAGTGTTACCTTTGTCCACATCCGTAAACCCTTGACACACTGTTTGAACCCCCTTTAAGGGGCCAAAGACATATCTTAATCACCAAGTTTAACTTTGAAATATGCCAAATAGGCTTGCTCTACAAATGTGCTGATGTTCGCCCTTTGACTGGGAATGGTGAAACTACCACAGATATAACAAAATGAATCAGGGTTGTTTAAGCACTTACGACGAGAAACAGCAGAGCCAGACATGATCTTAAAGAAAGGAAATATGTGTGTAAGAAAAAAAATTTTGCTTATTCACTACGTGGAGCAGCACACTGTCTTGCGTGTAAATGAATAGCCTATATCTGACGTGATAGAAGAAAACTAACTGCACTTTCAGAATCAGCATACCTATTTTAGTGTAAATATGCCTAAAAATTTAAGTCAACAAACAATGTGTTCAAAATTGTTCGCCAGTGTAATTCACATCTTCCAGGATGGCATATCCATAAAAGCCATCAAAAAAGGATTGCTTTGTCTCCTAGAACAGTCTTAAGAAGCCAGGAGGAGATACCAGAAGATGGTCCTACACACAAGAAGCAGTTGACAAGGCTGTAGAAGGGCAACATAAATTTAAATGGGTTATGGGTTGTGTGCACATATCTGACCAAGACTGTTAAAAACATACTGCTTATGGCCTGTCAACACAATATAACAAATCGTTTATATCCACTCTAGCAAAGCCATTTCTTTTGGCTTTTACCTCTTTCTCAGACACTCACCCGCCTCCGTGGGAATACCTGAAGGCACATATATCCGTAATTCCAAAAGGCAAATAAAGACAAAGATTATTGTAGTAACTATAGACCAATATCGTTGCTGAATATTGATCCTAAATTGTATGCTACAATTTTAGCCAATCGCCTCCTTTCATTTATTCCTCTGGTGGTGGATCAGGTTTGTTCCTGGTAGGGAATCCAGGGATAATACACCAAAATGCTTAACTTAGCAGGTACAGAAAAACCAAAAAGAATGCATTTTCCTGTCAATGGATACTGAGAAGACGTTCGGCAGGTTGGCCTGGGACTATATGGCAGAAGTCCTTACTCACATAGGTATTCCAACCTAGATGCCAGCCAGGATCCTAACAATAAATTCCCATCAGATAGCTAGAGTGAGGGTTAATGGCCACTTGTCGGACTCCTTCCTCATTCAGTGCAGCGCAGCCCAGAGCAGCGAGCCTAAAGATGAACATTATCCCCCATGTACTATATCTACTACAAACGATCCCAATCTGTTTACCAGAATAATTTTTCAAAACTATGCTATCACTATTTAGATCCTTTTTATGGGGAAGAAAAACTCAGAGATTTGCTTCTGTCTAAGAACAGCGCTAAAACAACATGGGGGCTCTGGACTTCCAAATATACATAAATATTACTGGGCCTGTCATCTTTGAATAGTGGTTGACTAGAATGTACACATGCACACAAAAGCCTATGTCAGCATTGAGTATGCTCACAAACTACGCCACAGTCTCTTCCAGATTTTTTTACATTACTCTATGATTTAAAATACCATCTATTCATAGGGGCAACATTGGAAATTTTTGATCATGTCTGTCGCCTTCACAAAAAAGCAGCTATACCAGGACCCCTCTCTAAATTGGCATAATCTGACCATTATCCCAGGACAATCCAAGGGATTTCTGAAACAATGGTGTGCTGACCACCACCTAACAGCCAAACACTTTTTTGAGGGGAACCTTTTCCCTGGCAGTCAATCTTTATTGGCTGAAACAAAAAACGCATCATTTCCATGGTGGGTATGTTTTCAACTGAGACACTACCTCAGTGCTCCAACTTGACGATCTGAGTTTTACAAACAACTAACTGATTTTGAAAGAACTTCAAAATTTGCCTTCATTGCTATAGAGTTCCATTAACACTTAACAAGGTATACCCACAATGAGATAAAACATGCTGGCACTGTGGTGCCGAGAAGGGCTCTTTTCTACATATCTGGTGGAATTGCCCCCCCATTCAGCCATTCTGGAAGGAGTTAGAGGAACTAATCCCTGTAATCACAGGAGAATCAGGTCAATTACCCCCGCACCGATCCTCCTCAATCACAGCGAAGCCCAACTGAAAAAATCAAAAAAAAAGTATTTTATTTCATGTGTTGAATACCGCCAAACTAGTCATCCCATTAAAAAGGCAAACAGATAAGATAGCAGAGATGGAAGAACTTATCCACCAATCCAAAGATGGTCTGACTCATTCCATCCTACCTCTCTGATACCCCACCAGGCTGAAGGATTATAAGATAGATTGTTACCCACCCCAATATGAAATATATATCTACA
>NC_092863.1:63179814-63215143 GCF_032062135.1 Pyxicephalus adspersus
ATTTCATATATAGATACTTTTACATGTATGCTTACTTAAAAATGGTTAAAGGTATACGGGAATAAGGTATAGTTATTCTCCCAGTAAAATGTCATGAAAATTAAAAATCATAGAAAGTAATGATGCATTAAACTAGAGACAATGTTTAATTCTATATCAATCTACATCATAGTTATATTTATTGAATGTCTTGATTACAGTTTCTTAAGGATAAACTGTTTAGTATGGGCATTTCAAAATAAATCAAGAGTAAGTAAAAATGTCACGCTCAGAGAGACAGGACCACAAGGGGGCGCTTTGGCCTACATGGAGGTGGTGTGAGCCCTGACAAGGGCCAAGGCGCATTTATTGTCTAGAGTCTAGACAATAATCAGGTTTTCTCCAGAGCCTCTGATGGTGAGGATGTTGCTCTGCTAGTTACTGCCAGGTTTCAGTCCTTGGGCACACCAGGGTGGGCAAAGCACAGTACCAAATAACAAAGCATAAGGATAGCAGGGTTCAAGACAGGCAGCAAGCAACAAAGGTCAGGTCACATGCCAGGGGTCAATAGCCGTGGATCCAGGAGATAGACAGCAATGACACCGAGGCCACTGCCGGCACAGGGTACACAGGAGACACTGGAAACAGCAGGAGGTACAGGTGATGCAGGGATATCCACAGGCAGACAGGAACACAGGAACTGCACAGGGAAGTTGGCTGGGAACCAACAAAGGACAACGAAGGGTTAACACAGGAGCTGGACAGAGGAAACACTGGATTAAGCAGTAGGTGTACAGGAACTAGATTACAAAACTAGGGAGCTTGAGCCACTTAGTATAGACTTGTTGCCCGAACAAAAAATACAGTTTGTGAGCTAGCTAAATAGCCAGGGCTGATCAAGAGGCTATTTCATGATTGGCCAGCAGATTGGACGGAATTGACAAAGCTTGGAAACAGAGGCACGCCCAGCATCAGAACTGCAAGCATGCATAGGAGAGTGATGCCTGTGCTCTATTGAGGAACAGGTGACAAAAATCAAGTGTGACAAAAAACTCCTTAATTACTTCTAAAACAAAATAACTCCTGCAAAAATTATTCATTTAAAGCGTTAAACTAAATTATATTACAAGCACATCTATAAAAGATCGCTAAAGCAGTATATCAGGAGCTCTCTGGGTACCTAGGGGTCGATTCCCTTTTGTAGATTCTCTAACATGAAATAAATAGTCCTGGGGCTCAACTGTATATTCTTTTTATTTCAAATACTATCACACCAGCAAAAAATCCAGAAGGCATTTGGTTCCCAGGACTATTCCTTTCATGCAAAATTAAGTTTTAGAAATTCTAATGTGAACAAGCAGGATAATGTAGAGCCCACATAACACACAAAACAGCTTGCAGTAAATATATTGGGCGGTCACTAATGTTCACAAACCTTTGTATGAGGCAGCCATGTATCTGACCATTTATTCATTCTAGTGCTGGAGGGTTTTTTGAATATCTAAAAGTTTAGCCCTACAAAGAAAAATTAAAATCACCACAACACGTATATCAGATTTAAGGATTTATTATTACCTAATAGCTAAATATTGTCATAACCAAGTAAATAGATTGCAACAAGGTTCTCCCCTGTAGAACTACAAATGTTTTATGAGGTCTCTGAACCATTAGGTCTTGTTCTTATAGTGGTCTGTTTTGCATATTGTTCATGTTATGTGGAGTATGCTGTTGATTTTTCATCTGCGACTTGATATAAAGTTTAACCTTGGCCTGAAAAATCTACTTACCAGCAATACAGTTAGAATATTAAAGCTGACACATGAATATGTACAGCCTGTTTATTCATAGTCATTAGAGATCTATCTTCCAAAATACGGTTGTCTTGTAAGAAGAGAAGATTTTTAAAGAGTCTCCTGGTTTAATCAGTTATTGTGCACTTAATATGCCCTTAGGTCATGATTGTCCCACACCATAAATAACACATTTATGGTAAATAACACATAAATAACTTTGCTCCTTTTAACCTTTTTTGCAACATCGCTTTGTGACTACTGACACACATGCCAAAACAGAAAATAAAGCAATGTTTTATTTATTTGTATGTAGACTATGACCACACATCCTTTTTAAAGAGGAACTAGTCTTTATTGATATGCTTCAGCTGGATATTGTAACATTATTTATAAATTACATATACCTACCAGTCAAATTTGATGATCCTCCTGGAGTCAGCAGTTCCCCTTTTGCCTACACTACACATGCCAAAACCAGAAACCTGCTGCGATTTACAACTCAGCCACTTCTAGGAAACCTCCTTGCCCACAAGCCTTCTGCCTTTAGTTGCTATAGTGGAGCAATAAATGGGTTGGAGGACATTACTGACAATGATGATAGGATGGATGGTGGGCACCAGCTCCGGAATACTGTTTTGATAAGCAAGAGACCACCATGGTACAGGCACCAATAATTAAAAATACTTGAACTTTTCAGCCGTGATGAGCTATATTCAATAAATGATATAAATATATATATATACCTTTGCTATAATATAACCCCATTAAGGAGCATCAGGAAGCAGCACCAGCCTTTAGAGAATAGCTCTGTCAAGAACATGTGGGGTACAAAAAGTGATTTTTGCTTACACAAGCCTTTACATTACCGGATACATTAATAAATCCTAATATCCTTATACCTACATACAGTTTGATAAGGTTTATTTTACATGTATGTGTTATGCTAACATTTTACACTTAACTTTGCAAACCATTATGACATCACTCTTTTAACCAAAGGAAACACAATTCTTATCACATTCAAAGCACCAAACACAATATTGCAAGAACAAGCATTTGACATAATCTATGCAAGCATACGTAAACCTAAACTTCAGTCATGGGGTCTGATTTATTAAAGCTCTCCAAGACTGGAAAGGATACACTTTCATCGATGAACCTGGGTAGGTTAGCAAACCTGGAATGGATCTAGTCCAGGATTTAAAACATTTGCTAACAAATAGCAAATGACTTTTAAGAAATTCTTTCCAGTCGTCTAAATTCCTAATATCATGAATTGTTTGTTCTGCAAATAGTTTTGCAAAATCCTTTCATGTTTTGTGATTATTATCTAAATTAAACACTGTCTCTGTATGATGTGTTTGAGCTAGAGCTGACAAAATCTTTGGGGATTGGGAGTCAGATCTGTTTTTCTAAATAAACCTAATTAGCAAGAAGCAATCTACTCCTGGACTATCTTTCTATAGGCATATTATAGGGTTAGGTCAGATTGTTATTTATATGGACATGTACCAGACTAATAACAAGCCCCTTAAAGTGTTTGATCAATAAACAATCCTCAGAGTTTTGACCCTACTATCCTCCATATCTAACACATGGATTGCTATTCGCTTTTACCAATGATTCAATAAGAATTCTAGATAGCAACCCATCATAACTAAATATAATGCTGACACTAGAAGGCAGTGTGATTAATTTAATATTTTTTAGACAATATTTTTTATTTTTATTATACCATATTTTATCAATTCAGTTTTTACTTTGCAAAACAATTCACTCTATTCACTTTAGTATAATGTTTTTTAAAAGATGGAGGAAAAAGTTTACCCACTGATAAGCACAGTACAATTGGGTTTGTAAAAGTCTTTTTAATAATACTGTGATGTTCTTATTGTGATGTTTCCTCAAAGAGGAAAGTAAAAACCGAGGTGCTGCACACATTTACTCTCTTGATTTTCTTGATTTTCTCTCCTGACTTGCCTACCCACAGACAGCATGTCTGTCTTATCTTACAGAGACTCAGACACAACCGACTCTACGCCTGTTCGAATGCCCCCAGGGGCCCTTCCTGGGTTACATTGTTTCCAAGGATGCCCTCTCTATGGATCCCGAGAAGGTTACAGCTATCTTCAAATGGCCGCTACCCTGCGGTCTTAAGGCTACTCAGCGTTTCCTGGGTTTTACCAACTACTACCAGCAGTTCATCCGAAATTACTCCATGCTGGTAGCGCCCATCACTGCATTGACCCGAAAGGATGCTGACCCTAGGAAATGGCCCTCTGAAGCTAAAGAGGCCTTTCATTCTTTATAGAAAGCCTTTCTTTCTGGCCCAGCCCTGATTAGGCCAGATGTTTCTAAGCCCTTCTCAATAGAAGTGGATGCCTCCTCAGTTGGAGTGGGAGCTATTCTTTTCCAGACCCCCACCAGAGCATGACGCCCATGTGTGTTCTTTTCACGGAAGTTCTCCCCAGCAGAGAAGAATTAGTCCATTGGAGACAGGGAGATGCTGGCCATCACACGCGCTCTAGAAGAATGGCGCTATATTTCGGAGGGCTCTTCTCACAAGGTCACTATCTTCACCAATCACAAAAACCTCCAATACCTACAGTCGGCTCCTCGCCTCAACCTTTGGCAGGCTCGTTGGTCTTTGTTCTTTTCCCATTTTGATTTTATAATTAACTTTAAACCAGGTTCCGCTAACTCCTGAGCTGACGCTCCCTCCTGCACCTTCGATCAACAGGATTCTGAAACCACTGCTGAGCCAGAGTTTATTATCCCACCAGCCTGTACCCTTGCCTTGACCTCAGTTCAGGAATCTGCTTTTCCCCCAGGAAAAACATTGGTGCCTCCCTAACTCTGCACCAAAATATTACGTTGGGCATATGACTGTCATATGACATCCAAACTGTCTGGCCACCCAGGCCTTCACAGAACTTTCACCCTTCTCTCTCATCTTTACTTGTGGCCCAACCTTCAAAGGAATGTGATGGACTATGTCAAGGCCTGTGCTGTTTGTGCTCAAACCCAGTCGTCTACTTGTGCCCCAGCAAGACTGGTTTTTCCTCTGCCCAATCCTAAGGACTCTTGGTGTCACCTGTCCATGGATTTTAATACAGATCTCCCACCCTCTGATGGCTGTATGGTCATTTGGGTGGTTGTGGATTGCTTTTCTAAAATGGCCCACTTTATACCCTTCCAGCTTAATTCGTGAAATATTTAGGCTTCAAGGTATGCCCACGCATATGGTTTCTGATTGTGGGGTGCAATTTACCTCTTGCTTTTGGAAAGGCATTTGTAAAACCTTGGACATCTCTGCATACTTCTCCTTAGCATATCACCCGCAGACTAATGGGCAGACGGAAGGAGTTAGTTAAGCCCTGGAGCAATATCTCCAAGCCCTTGTTTCTGTCCACCATGATGACTTGGTAGCACTGCTACCATGGGCGGAGTTTGCCCACAACAACCATTTCAGCACCAGCACCAAAGAATCACCTTTCTACATTGTCTATGGCAAACACCCTCACCTTCCGTCTCCTATACCTTGCTCTGCCAAAATACCTGCACTCAGTGCCCTGAAGAGAGACTTTAACTGCATCTGGTCTTCTACTTGTGAGCATCTGAAACATGCCACTCTCAGGCACAAGAAGTTTGCTGAATCAGCGTCACCGTAAGGCGCCTCCTCTCCAACCGGTCACTGCTGTCTGTTTCCTGGATCCCTGGTTATTGAACCCTGGCATGTGACCTGACCTCGCTTGCTTACTGCCTGCCTCAACCCCGGCTTTCCTTGACTGTCCTCCTGCCTTGTGATTTTTTACAATGCTTGCCCACCTTGGTGTGCACAAGGACCACAACCTGGCCATAACCAGCAGCGCAACATCCTCACCATCAGAGGCTCTGGAGAAAACCTGATTACGGCTTAGACGCAGCGCCTTGGCCCTTCTCAGGGCTTGCACCACCTCCATACAAGCAGTAGCACCCCCTAGTGGTCATGTCTCTCTGTGAGTGACATTGTTAATGCTCCTGACTCAATCAATTGTAAAATGTAAAAATAATATATAAAAAGATAAACAATGTATTTATAGTGAATTCACTAGTCATTAGCTATTAAATTTTACTGGGTATACCATGGTAAATCTTTAATCTGTTTCAGGATAATAGGTGATGAAGTAAAAGTAAAATTAGGCATCAAAATATTCATGCTTTTCAGCAGATCTATACAAAATAGATTATCATTTTGAAAAAAACAGTAGCACCGCACCTGGCAAACTTCTTTAATCATTTTAAAAAGTGACCCACAGCATCATTAAATAATGACCCTCATTACTAGCCCATGTTTCAATGATACCCAAGCCAGAAAAGGATGAGTTGGATCCACATAATTACAGGTCAATTTCCCTACTCAATGAAGATATCAAAATACCTAACAAAAATATTGGCAACAAGAATAAATAAACTTCTACCCTTTCTTATCCATAAAGATTAGGTAGGATTTGTACCAGGTAGTCAGGCTCCTGATAGCACAAAGAAAATTATTGATTTATTACACTTAGCTCACAGTGAGCGTATTCCAAGTATGTTACTAACTTTGGATGTACACAAGTCATTTGACTCCCTTTCTTGGGATTATCTATTTTACATCGAAACCCTCATTTGCACAATTATGCACCTAATTGGGAAGATGACCTAAAGAATAAAAGATCAGATGAGGGTATGGTCTAAAACAGCCACATGTTCGAGAAATATCACCACCCTTGAGTCGGCATTTAAAGTTATGATGCGTTGGTCAATGGAACCCTCTAAACTGAAACATCTTCCAGACCATAGTTCAGGGCTATGTTTTTGGGGTTGTCAGGAGGAAGGGACAGTTATGCAGATTTGGTGCACATGTCCTTTTGTTAGTAGATTCTGGGGCAGGGTGTTTAGGATGTGGAATGGGATATTTCAAATATATAATCCAGGGAGCCATGGATGGCCATACTCTATTTTAAACCAGTCCAGCTTACCAATAAAAAATTCCAAATATGTATGTACCTATTTTTGGCTACTAAGCAACTTGATAGCGAGTATTCAGAAGAAACAGCTATTACCCTTTCATAAGGTAAAACACAGAATGAATACCATGTTGGTTAATGAGAAATTAACAAGCTCCCTCACAGATACATATCAGAAATTCCTATCTGCGTGGGAACCCTGTAAACAGTTTTATGTGTCTTCCATACCCCAGATGTCTTTGAATAGCTGGTAAGCTTGCACAATAAGTAAAGGTGATAATGTTTTCTGAGTTCTTGGATCTTTATTATTCTGTCAGATACTAGAGGTACCACTATTGTACTGTATTGTTAATTTGTTAATTTTATATTGACTGACGTTTCAGGGCAATCTTGTTTTGTTTTGGTTGGGTGCACGAATGACTGCACCTTTTTTTTTTATTTTACAGTTTTTTTTCTGTAACGCAAAAGGTGTGCTGAATATTATTATTTTATGTTTTGAATTGGATCATTCCAGCTTTGAAATTTTATATGTAAACTCAATAAAAATTATTCAAAACAAAAAGTTTAATCATAAAAAAGACATGGCTATTTGCAATTCCTATTAACTTGAAAAGTCATATTTATATAAGTAACGAGCATACATTTGTATATATTAGTAGCAAACTATTGTGACCATGGCTATTGCTACGTGGCTCAACTATAGCCATAGTAGTCCATGCAGTTGCAATTGGGCCACAATGTGGAAAAGCAGAGATTGTTAGGGCAATGTGTTTGCCTTCCACTGGATCTGAATGTATATATATGTTTTTTTGTATGTCATATGCTGGTTTATAGTATGTTTATTTCCTAGTGGCTGAATTTATGTATTTTTTCATCCTGACTATCTATGTAACTATATGCAGATTGACGCTTTCAAAATCTTCTGGATCAGGGCACATCATCTCTTCTATCATCTTCTTGTATGGCAGTTTTTCATTTTGTGAATTCAGCTTTCTCCTTCTTTTTTGTGATTTCTACAGATTGAAAAACATCAAGGAACATGCTGGCATTTTACAAATAAGGGCAGCAGCAACAGTAAACATATTCACTGCAGATATTTAAATACCTTCAGAGTATTTTGCACACAGTAAATGTTTCACCATTTGTTTTGTACACACCGATGTGTTGCTAGTCTGTTGCTTACAGGAACGCCATGACAAGTGCATGCCAGTTTACCAACACCATCTCGATTCCTTCCAGGTACCTTCTAAATAACCACATAGACCTGACCTTGGGTAAAACAGGCCATAGCAGCCTTTTATTAACATAACAAAATTATTTACTTTTTCCTTGAATGCAAAACAATTGTCAAACAACCGGGACTGTTGTCCCGTTGACTCCTGGACAACTCGCAGGTATCCCACCACTCCCACCTAGTGTCCCATGAGGCTGGACAATACCGAAACTCCACATTCTGATGGGTTCCCCACCACCTCTGCATTCTTTGCATCCAACCCCACTCTCATGGACCTGCAAAAACCGCCCAGCTGCCATGACAATCCCAGGAAACCCTTTAAACCACCACTAATGAGACCACTAATTATGGCAGAAATAATGAAGATGCATCATTGTTAATTGTTATCAATCCGTAGTGCAGGTTACAGAGAACCTTTGGACACTAACAACAGTGCTGCTGTGGTAAGAGAAATATTAGTCCCATTGGATTTCTCAAACATTGTTAGCTCCCTAAGCAGAAAAGTCCAAACATGAGTTTTTACCATGCAGGAGTTAAATCAAAGAGTGACATAACACCAAGACTCCGATATCTTTTGTAGTCACTGCCAGGTTCCAAAATCTAAAATGGATTGGCCCTTGAACCTAATAACACTTTGCTTGGGAAAACTTTAGAATCCTTATGATATTCAGTTACCTTTATGTGCAGAGGCTACATGAAGGATCGTTAAAACACAAGAGCCTTGATAGCTCTGAAAGCTCATTAATTACATCAGAACTTACGGTAGCAAATAAAAGCAAATAATAAACAGCTAATCTTGTTCAATTACCAATGCATTTGTGCTAAAATCAGAGTGTTATGTAAATGTAATTGTAGCTTCCTGCATTTCTATTATTGTTGAGCACTTCCTTGGTACAAATGTAGCAGCTGTTAGACTGGGACAAGCCTTGTGAAAAACCGTACAAAATGAATAAGCTTAGAGGTACAGTGCAAAAATAATATGGAAATGAAGAACCTTTGTAAATACTGAGACCTTTAATACAGAAATCTTCCCCATAGTACTTTTTTTCTGCAGTTTAGACTTTAAGTCCTTAGCCTTAGGGTCAGCATCATTCAACCTACTTCATGTGATCTCAAGAAGTGTCTCAGTAACATCATCTTTCTGTCATTTCGCTTTCCCCTATCAACATGCTCTTTGTCAGCATTTGAAATAATTGACTCCTGCTTCTTCCTCTCACACTTCATCTCTGCTGTACAGGAACTGCAAAAGCCTACTTTCAAGAAAAGTTTGGGTACTTGTGCTTGCATTTAAAAAAACAATTACTGATTTACTTATGGTTTAAAGAGTTTTGCATTATGTGTCTTCTATATCTGCCTTGAGTTGAGCTTCAGGTTATATTGATGACAAATCCTCCCTAGAGTGCTGCAGTGAGTGGCATCAGCAATACCTGTTAACCTTTCAACACAGCATGGAAGTCCAAGAACAGCAGGTTACTGGCAGGGAGGTGATTGGTATATTCACAACCGTGTTTGAGTTGTAAATAGAAGCTCTCAGTTGGAAGTCATTTTTTATGATTGATTGGAATGTACCCTTGTTTTCTATTTGTTGCCCTTCAGCTTGTCCCATTACTTCACACAAATACTAAAAGCAATTTATGGATTTCATATAAGATCCTAAACACTTGTTTTTCTAACACAATATTTATTATACAATATTTGTACCAGTGCTTAAGGTTTTCTAGGCAATATTGATAGTCATTTTATTTGTCATTTGCTTTACTCATGAACAGTGTAGTACAAACAAATATATATTATAATTATAGTAGATTATTTAATGGGCATAATATGTCTTATCTTCACTCAAAGTGAAAATGAATGACAACAGCACTATCTAACAATCAGATATATTCATAAAGTTAACCTTTTTCTTCTCAATCAATATTTATTGACTGCTGCATACTGTGAAAACAGCCGTACGCCCCAGCATGCTATGGGATCTTTTTTCCCCAATAGTGGTTCCCAGTAAATCTTGCAGCACATGTTAGCATTTTTATATAAATCAGCTCTGTAAAGGGGAAAGAAAATACATTTTTACTTTTCTGATAAATCTCCTAACATTTCCAGTTAAAAGGGAAATCTTAACTCATTACATATTTCCTTCAAGCCATGCAAACATTCATGAACTAATTTGTTTTGCAATATATAATATTATTAATAACATAAAGCTTTAATGATTGCTACATAGTCAGCCTTGTAGCTACAATGCCCCATTTGCATCTCCCTCTTTTTTCTCCTAATGCAATTACCCCCTGTGCACAGTCCCTATCTGTTTCATGCATTGAGGTTAATTTGGTAAAGGAGCACTTCATTGGTCACGTTTAAATGCAAACAAAATGTATTTATTTTTTCCTGCAGACAAATATAAGGCAAATAAATCTTCACTATATTCACTAATTTTGTTTGTTAGTAACCAAATCCCAGTGAATGCAACTCCTAGTATTATGCTCCTCTTGAC
This sequence comes from Pyxicephalus adspersus, assembly GCF_032062135.1. NCBI lineage: Eukaryota > Metazoa > Chordata > Amphibia > Anura > Pyxicephalidae > Pyxicephalus > Pyxicephalus adspersus. The sequence goes on from NC_092863.1 coordinate 63,190,306, forward strand.
CTCTCAATATCTGCATTATGTGGTAAGAACACTGCAAGAGGTTGAACCTGAAATAGAATATCCTTGTCCCAAATACTGTGATCACTGATGTCTGGTTGATGTCACCTCTATTTAGATGATTTAACTTTGGTGAAAATGCCTAGCATTTGTCATGAAAATAAAAAATACACAGTACCACTGGTCAGTTTTACAAGCTCTAAATCTAAGCAAAGCCAAATGGATTTCAGTACCTGCATAAATTGATACTTTCAGATTTAATGGCAAGCATACAATTGTTTTGTTTTTAGCAATAATTTTAAACCACTAAACATCCTGTTTATGCCATGTGTTGCTTTACAATTCCACACATTGGAATACTTTACAAAAAAAATCATAAACTCAAAAATGCAGCACCATGTTACCATTAATATGGAAACACATAGCAATACTGGCTTTGCCCATTCCCGAAAAAGTATGGCAAATCAACCAGGGCAGCAAATGTAACTTCTTAGACTTGTAATCAAGAAGCCAAATGGAGATAAATGTAGCTTCATTTTATTTTTACATTGTACCTTTAAGGTCCTCTATAAGTGATGGTCAAAAAATAAATGACAACTCAGATATAACACATACTACAATGGACATTTAAGAAACAAAATACAGTTTGCAACTATTGTTATATGTTGTGATGTTTCCATGAGTGGGGAAGCACTCACTTAGCACTCAGTTTTTCTAATCTCTCCCTAAGACTTTACTTGTTATTCTCCTCAAACACATTATTGTCCCAAATATTATTCTTACCTGACTATTTAACCTTTGTGTGTATGGTTGAATATGGTCTAATATGACACATATTAAAAAATACACTTGCCAGTGTTCCATCAAAATACTTTTTCACTAACCTTGGTAGGTTGAAGTTAGGCAGTTACCTGGAGAGTTAGTGTTAAGAGTTAGGTTTTGGGCAGGTTAGCATCTGTTTAGGATTAGGTACTAGAAAGAAGGGATAAGGTTAGGAACCAGGAAAATAGAGGTTAAGATTGGACGCTAAGAAGAGAAGTTAAGCTTAGGTTCCATGCGAACCTGCAATGAGATCCCATTCTACCCTAACATCTCATTACTGATATTAAACTACTGTAAATAATGAGAAGACCTAGTAGAGGTTTTTGACCCCCCTAGAGAGGCTTGTAGATAGGTCTTCATTGTACAGAGCAGTGGTACAAACAAACTGGGTAATTTGCCAATAGTTTACAAAACTGTGCTTCAAAAGAAAAGGTCTGATCCCCTCAATACTACTTGGCATACAATGACCAATTTAGCAGCAGTTACTAAATCTGTTAATGGCAAATAGCAGCAACATTTCTAACATTATATAAAATAGTAGCTTTGCCTTTTATATAATGGAAAAAATGTTTTGTATTTTTTAAGTGTTGTTTTATCACTTTTCTATACACATATTGGGTGGGTCTCCTCCCCTCCTGTCATTACCTCCTCAGCGATAAAGACTGAACTGGAAACCTGCATTGCAAGACCCAAAATGTGCATGCATCATCAGTGGCTTTCCTATAATGTAAAAGAAGATCAATTTCACGCATGCACGGTGAGAATGGCACTTTTTTTACATTTTCAGAAATCAGTGCTGTGATTCAGCAGAGATTTCAGCAGAGTGATGTGATGAAGAACCCCGGGAGAGTGGAGGGATCACAGGCTTTTCAACAGTAAAGGTAAGTGATGTTTTTTTTTTTTTGTGAAAGTTCCGCTTTAAAAAAATACAATACAATACAAATACAATAGACCTTAAATAAATACCATTTTACTAGTGTAAAACAAGGCATATTTTAATAATTTAATTGAATCTTCTATTCACATACATGTTTAAATATTGCAGTAATCCAAGCAATATAGGTCAGCAATAACTATTCATGAACTTTCAGCTAGCTGTAAATACAGAAGCTAATTCAGTAAAAAGTAGTGCAGAATAATGACAACCTTTACTGAGGTTAAAAAATGACCAGGCCATAGCCAAGAAGGCTGTGTTATATTTATAGTCTGCCCACAGCTATGAGAACTGATCTTTTGCTTTCTTAGTAAACCCACTGCAGGGAAAATATACATTCGGTAAATCATGTCTGCAATAGTTCTGTAAAATAGTATAATCTTGAACATGCAATCTTGATTAATCATGATTATTATTTTAAAGGAAATTTAAAGGTTATAAAATAAATGGCAAAGATTTTTTTTCATAGATAATTCTGTGGTGAGAAATTAATATTATCAATTGAAACAAATAGTGGATGCAAACTGTATTTTATGCAAACTGTATTTTATGGTTTCTTAGTAAATCATTAATGTTATGTGTTATACAGTTTTAATTATTTTATACCATGATGACCTTGTCAGGGGGCCTTGTGGGGCTATTCCCAAACTAACCATTTGATAAATCCTTTTACAAATAAACAACACACAATGTATTGATTAGGCTGCAGCTATCTATGTAAAGTGAACTGTGCATAAGAAATATTCTACGCTAACTAATGTGCAAGTGTAAGGGCACAGATTATCTTGATGCTGGAAATATATTGTCAGCTTTAGGATTGCTATGGGACATCCTGCTGGTCTCAGCAGGGCCAGCGGTATGTTGACCCCACGCTGCCCTGTCCTCAGGGATCCAGATTAAGAGGTAAACAGAAAGCTCCCCTTCATTTCTTCCCTGGCATCAACCTAATAAAGTGCATAGTGATCAAAACCAAAGTACTACCACTGACAAATGCCTTTATCTGCTTTCCTGTGTACAGACCTTAAATAACAATCTTCTGCAGCAATTGTTAATGACAGCAGAAACAAACAAGTACCATACAGCCTATTCTGTTCTAAGGAAACAAAAAAGGGTAAGGACAGGCAGGAGGCTCCTTGCTGTATCCTTCCCATTAGTTGAACAATAGCTGTCCCTAGTAGTCAATTATGTAGTGATCCATCATGACATTGTGCTACCACTAATATTGGGCAACAAAACTCTAGCTTCTGTACAGAGGCGAAACTAATCACTAACTGTACTCCTAATATATAGGGACCTCATATAGAGATCCAAACAAAACTAAAAACACTTTTCAAATTACTTCACATAAAAGTGCTTATTTATTATATTGGTAATGTGTTCACTAATATAATTTTTTTATGCTCTAGTCTTTATATTGTATGCCCTTGTTACCCCCAAAGAAGCCAAGTAAGGTGAAACGCATCAGAAATATTGTAAGACAACAGTGATTACCTTTTATATGTTGGACGTATTTTTGTTATATGAGATAATATTGTGAATATCATATTACTATAGCGGTATTTGTATAGTGACACATCTGGCTTAAAAATGCATTCTGTATCTACTATAAACTTTATCTCACTTGTTTATGTATTTAGAGTTACTATTTCTTTGAACTAACTGTAAATTGTTTGAATACGCAAAATTGTTGGCCACAAAGCCTTCTTTAGTATTTCTATTATTGTCACTGTCTTAGGGCTGGCAAACCAGATACAGTGCCTTCTATAAAGAGGGAAAGGCTCTCTTAATGCTTATGCTAAACAATAGAGCAGAGTGGTTCAACAAATTTAACACCTCAGACAATCAACATTCACATTGTTATATTCAATGGTGATTGGAATAAAATATTTGGAATGCGTGGCTATAAATGCTGGGGTATTTTCCGAAACTGGTGGAACTGATGAAGTAGTTGGAAATCTGTAAAACGTTTTCAACATTACAGGAAAAAGTCTTGCTGATTGTGACTAACTACTACTAGTTGCATGATTGTAGTGGGGCTCAGAGTGTGACAAAACATCTCACAGTAACAACTTCAGCCCTGAGACCTATCTGTATATGGGTCCATCAACAAAATGCTGGATAGCAGCTTATCGTTTTTGATTTTGGTATGAGTAGAGAGGATTTTTTTTGTATGTACGATTAGAGATTTGTATTCACCTCCTGTCCTGTAGAATCAACAGTAGGTGAGAAAGTTTTTTACAATGTAAGAGAAAACTTACCCTGGACAATTGTCAACAGTTTAGTTGGCAATTAAATTAGGTAAATAAAAAATCTGTAAAAACTTTAGTTTTAAGGGTGGAGTAATTACAAAGCTCCTAAATATGGTATTTTCTCCAAAACTGTTCATGGTGGTGAAGGGGTTTGGGTCTGGGGTTTAGGTCACAACTGTCCTGTTTTTCTTGGAGCTGTCTTGCTGCACAGAAAACTAAAATGACCGCAACACATAAAGTATTGGTTTTCTGGGGTGTAATTTTGAGGGTTGCCACTGGATGTTACTAAAGCTGTGTACACACGTGCAATTTTTGTCGTTGGAAAGGATCTTTCACGATCCTTTCCAACGACAAAAGACTACACGATGCATGATTGGTGCTGTACATACAGCACCGTCCTGCTCTATGGAGAGGGGAGGGGGAGAACGACGGAGCGGCACCCTGCTGCACGCTCTCCCCCTTCCCTTGCATTAGGATCGCTCGATGATCCTAATGCAACGGACGATGAGCGACGCCGACTGTACACACGCCAGATTCTCGCCCGATATCTGGCCGATGCTGATTATCGGGAGAGAAAAATCTGACGTGTGTACACAGTTTAGGAGAGGGTTAGAACTTATAGACATTTCAGGTCCTAGCATTCTTCACTTTCTCTTTCAGCTTGTGAATGGGAGCCCACAATGAATAATGCATCCATCCAGGGATCACTCCTGTGTGGAAACAGCAGCAACTGCAAGATAAATGGATGGATTACCCATGGTGTGCGCATATACAAATTGCTGGATTCTGAAATGGTAAGTATTAGTTAAAAATAGAATAGGATGCTTTGTACATGGTGTGGTGTCCTTATATCTAGGGCTGTTTTAATCTTTTTGGGAATGGGAAAGGGGTACTTGTACATACTATGTACATACTTTTTCACCTGTGACATGTTCTTAAGAATACCCCTAGTAGACACACAAAAACAAAATCCATCCCACTTGCTGCAGCAGTAAATAAATGTAGTCATGTGACCCTTCTTTGGCCAGATGTCACCAGTTCTCGAACCTTCTCTTTGCTATACTATGGAAAGGTACTCCACCTTTGGCATTCCAGTTTTCTGTCCCGAGGCAGATGCAGCTCAAAACCTATAGACTGTATTAACATGATAACATTGAAATGGGACTTACACTTTTTTACAGTGAAACAGTTTAGTACCTAATTAAAAGTAAACTGTCAGAAAGATTATGAGAACTGCTCCTATGTTTTTAAGGATGGTACATACACTGTATATTCTTCCTTCACTAGTCACTGACCAAAAGAAGTCTAGGTTTGTCAGGTACCCTAACAATTCACCTAAAATTGAAGCAAAAAAAAAAAAATGCTATACTATCTGCATAACAGTAGGAAGCTAAACTGTGTACTAGGCGCAGTACAAGCAGTAAGTACACCTCAGGTTAAACAAACACACAATGCAACACTACTACTTTTATTTTCTATCCAGTAACTTCCTATAGCCCAAACATACATTTATAGGACCTTGTCAAATGCAGAATGTGAACTATTGTCTATATAACTACTGCCCTGCATGTGACTTAAATTTTAAATGTACATCAAATGAAGGAAAACAACCCAAGTTGTAAAATGTTTATATTCTGTATATACAGCAAAGACATGCGCATTCACTGAATTAATTATGCATGTTGCATTGATTTTTCTTCTTTGCTATATACTTTTCTGTATCAACATACCTACAGTAAATATAATTATATTACAATGTCACACAATGTACAATAATACATTATCTGTTTAATTTTAGCACTTGAAGATATTTTAATACTATAAAAGTATTCCGAATATATAAGTTCTCCCACAGCTCTAATTATCTGCTTTACTGACTTTTACTGTCTGCTTCTCATAAGTGTTTTCCTGTTTTTCAAATTGCTGTAACGTGTACCTCGCCGAGAAGTTTACTGCTGCTCAAACATTAATAATAATGCTCCTACATCTTACATAAACCTCAAAACACCAAACCAGATGCCTTTAAATTGTTAATTCACCTTATGTCATGTGCAAAATGTATGAAGTTCACTCAGAATTCTATTCTAAACTATGAGGTCTAAAATATGCAAAAGGAACACCCAGTAGGTTACTTACTTTATTCATTTTACTCAACAAAATACTACAAGAAAGACAGCTTTTTTCTTACTATAATTTCTATGAATTTATTAGTTCAATGATATGAACAAGTTAGTCAGTAGTAAAACCAACTTGTGCTATTAAATCAAAGAATAATAAAAGTTGCTTTAAACCTTTTTGTAATTTGATAGATTGTGGAGACATAATAACTTGTCACATGGCACATTTTTTAACATTTATTTTATTGCTTATCAATTTTGTATAGATGATTCTAAATGAATATACAGGATGTCAAGAATACCAATGGGCTTTTCAAGCTACAGTGTATAGGCAAAATTCATGTGGTTTGCCATGATTACAATTTTATAGTATAGTACATGCTTTTGAATTTGATTTCACATCTGCTCACTGAGCAATTTTGTTACTACTCACTAACAATTCTGTTACAAAAAAATAACATGCCTTTAAAATGTTTTCTTAATCTCCCATCCCTGAAAACTATTGAGCTGAGTAAATTGTTATAAAATAAACCACTGGTATTTATGTCCAAGTGTTAGGCCACTGCAATTGCATGTAGTGGTTAACTTGTCTAATCCACTGGTGGTGTGATATTTTGTTTGATTTCCTGTTACATGTTGACTGTTTGTTTTCTGGACCTGAGATTGTTTCTTGCCTGAACTGACCTGTGCTTTTGACATCATTTTGGCTCTGTTTGTGGAATTTCCTGTGCTGAAATCTTCTGTACTATGTAGCTGTAGAACACCTGGCAACTAACACTGGACTGTCTGGTTTCCATTGTGTCCCTGCCCTCCTTTGTGAGCTCCTGGGCCACTGTCAGTTCTCTCCAGATGCCATCCTTTGAACTCTGAAGTCCTGGGGGCAACGATTCGCTGAGTTTTGGGGCAACTGTTTGCTGTGACTAACCTACTGAGCCTGAGCGAGGGCTTGCTATAGGTGAAAAGTGTGGCATTAGGTTGGAGGATTGGCATCTCGTGAGAACTGGTGCTAGACCAGGGCCTTACACTGAGGCATTGCAAAACTCCAGTATACTCAGTGTTCCTTTTAACTTTTGAATAAGATAACATTTTTAATATCATAATGTAAAGATAACTTCCTTGAGCTATGGGATAGAATTTGTATATATGGAGTATTGTTTTTGTTCTGCTGGATATTGTCACCAATCAAAATACAGAGGCATTTTGGTTTAGTTAGGTGAGTTTCATTTTTAGTTGGTTAATGAAATACACCTAAAGGTGCTATGATGTGCTATGATAACATTGTAATTTATTTTGCTACTTCTAACACTCTAATACTGTAATTGACCACCCGTAAATGCAAGATCTCACTTCTTTTTGAGCCAGTTAGGGCAACTGGTTAATTAATAGATCTGGGCAGGATTCATTAGGGGTAAGTTGAAAGCCCCATGTAGTATTTCAAATTGCATTTCCCTCCAGATATCACCTAAGACTGTTAAACTGTTGTACTGTTGTATAAAGTACAAGTTTTGTTTGTTAAGTCTTTCATGATTTTGAGATCTCTTCTGGACTACATAGTGTATTATTTGTTCATGGTTCCTTGTTTCTAGGAAGTTCAATGTAGATTGAAGGTAAAGTAGAAAAGATATATATCCTGGTTATTACATTAACTTCCTCTATGATAAACTTAACGGTCGAGTATACATTCCCCATACTATGGCAAATCTTTACTTTTTAAACACCGGTCCACATTAACACTTTGTTAATTGGTAACTGTTGTTGTTTCAGCAGTGTTTTACATCCTCTACCTACAATTTTTTTTAGGTGCTACTTATTCCCTGCTGCACACCATTGCTTCCCCAGTCACTACATCACAAGCATATCCCTATTGGTATGAAAAGACACACCTGAAAGTCTTAGATTGTGAAGATCCTTTACAACGAAGATTATTTACAATGATGTAGTAAAATAATACGTATTAAAAATGTACATTCTTATGCTGTTAGCCCATACTTTTATATATAGCATATATTATATGATTAAAAAAGACAATCTTTTAACTACTTTAATGAATAAGGCGATAAGTTAGATATCTAATTCAGTATAAAATGCTTGACCACGCTGGTCCTATGCATACCATGCTGAAATAGCCCTACACTAGCTTCCTCTTTTGCTAAATATGCCATAAAAGCTTGCTAATATGTTTTTTTATATGGATCTAAGCAGAATGCAGACTTTGCCTGGTCACGTAAATCAAGGTTTCATAGTCTAATAATTTAGTATAGAAAGACAAGCGTTCATCCATGCATGACCACCATGCCCTTGCATTAAATTGTATACTGGGACCAAAGTTAAAGCATTTTTGAACAATTTATATGTGCATAAATCAGACATTAAATTCAGTAAGAAAAAGTAATTTACAGCTTCAAGACATTTTTTGAAAATTAGCACTGCTATAGAGATTCATTAGCTGAGGTAATTGAAGCGCTGACACATTGAAGAAAAAAAAAGATTTATAGTAAATATGGATTTTAAAGATTTTAATAAAGATGACCATTCAGCATGTTTAGTAAATAATGTATTAGTTACTTTGCTACTAGCTGCTGATCTTTTAACCGATCTATGACGTTTACCCTTTACAGTAGTTGTTTGCATTAGTTAAGAGTCCATACTGACCATACAGGTAAAGAATTAATAGCTTAAAAATTTGAAAGTTTAATCATTTTTTATTTGTACATCTATGAAATAACCACCAAAGCAAGATTTTAAAGGAGAGGAAACAGTGGCAAGAAGCAATTTTAATATGGTCCCGGAGTTCTCACTATAGATAGCACATCTTAGACTTATGATACGCATTTATGGCACATATTTTCCCCATGTGAAAACTGAAATTTAAAGTTAAACCCTTCCAGGTACTTAGTTTGAAAAACGATTCTGTTCCTTAATATTGGTGTAGCAAATCTAAAGTAGGGCAGAAAAGTCACTCATAGGGTTGGTGCTATATAAATACAAGATAATAATAATTTTAACATAGAGGACATTCTGACTTTAGTTTTACTTAAATCCAGTTCTGAAGCAGCAACCTTTCCATATGCAAGACCATTTAGCAGAAACTGAGGATCCTACACAGAAGCTAGGAAGAGGAGGTGGTAGCATATGGAGGCTGTTTCATGTAAAAGAAAAGAAACACATTTTATTAAAAGCAGCAAAAGTTAAAATAGATTTATGTAACATAAACCAGTAAGCAGTAGGATATTTGAAAAAAGATCTTTTAATAATATGCATGGGCCAATTGTGCAAGAGCTGCTTGAGAAAACTAACAAAGTGAATTTTCCTGTGATGTTCCACCTCATTCACTGTTCATTCTGTTCTGTACCATTAGTAATTCAGAGTCATTCCTGTATTTACTACTTCATATATATGTTTTAGGTGGGTATGCAATGGCTGCCTTACCCTTTGCTTCTAATAGTCCAGCAGTATCAAATATTTAAGTGCAGCAATTTGGGTCCCCTGTCAGTTCCAGAAAGTGGTAATTAAGATGTCACATTCTGCTGGAAGCCACATTGTAGGGAATCCACTGTCATTTGGCTTTGTAATAGCTACAGTATTTGGGCATATGTAAATGCCATTCATTGAGATGAATAGGCTTCCTTTTTTCCTGTAACCTGAAGGGGGTTATTACTTTTCAATTTAGTTATATTTTAATTTGTTAACAATTTATCTTACTTAAAAGGTTAAACATCAGCTGTAAATTGCTGCATTTTTCATATGCTAGTGGTTAACTTGAATTAAAAATAAATCATTATATTCCATAGAAGCTGTAGAAGCCGTAGAAAGCACTGTACAGAGTTTTGGGTGGGCCTTTGGTTTTTGTTGGTATGTGTTTCTGTGGTGTGCACAGAAATAAAAGAGCTGGGGAGTTATGTTCAGAGTAGGTGTACATGTTGGTGTTGAGACCCATTCATAAAAACTTAAACCTGAATTGCTAGGAGATTTAAAATAAAAATCATACATGAATGTATATTTGAAATCATAAATGCATCCCTAAATGTATTCTTTAAATGTAGTTGAGGTTCTTGAATTTATTTAGTATCTGTCTCTTGCAGTATATGTACTGAAAATTTTGACCGGGAGTTGGGATAAGCAGCACAATCAGAAAATCTTGTGTGTTACAGTGCAAAGAACGTTCTTGTTCTTTATTTTTGATGATTATCTAAAAAATTTTTAGCAAATGTTTAGCCCCACCTGGTCTTTTGTGGCGCATTACTTATTTTGATCTCATGGTGCAAACTTAAAGCATTGTATGCCTAACATCACAATTTACCTGAACAAGGAATATGGTAATTGTTGCCATGCTTTTAAAGGGGCAAGTTCTAGGCTGTCAACCTGGAATACAAGATAAAGAATAAGGATAACTGCTATACTGCTATAACTGCACTTTCTCAACTAGGGGTGACTAACTCCAGTCCTCGAGGGCCACAAACATCCCAGGATTTTTTTAATAAAAAGTAATGTTCTGACTCTTTGTATCTTACTATTGGAAAAATATTAAAAGTTTGTTAAGATCCTGGTCCTTGGACTGGAGTTGGACACTGTTTAAAACAAAAACAATGGCTTCTCCACATATGACGGGTAAATTGTAAGATCTTTGAAACCCTGCTAAATGTATATTAGTACCATCCATGATGGCTCACAAAAATACAGCTGCATATTGCAATATTTATCCTAAAAACTCCACTGAAAAGTGGTTTTAAAAAATCACCTGCTTGCATTTTGCTTATATAAAAAATTCCTTTTTAGTGACCTTTGACCTAAGCAGTGAAACCCACTGATACATTATAGAAAATTAACAGACCCAAACACATGAGCACATATGCAATGTCATTGTTGCTGTTCAATTAGTCTTGCTAGTGATTGCTCTTGGCATGTTTGCTCCGCCATCTGCTAACATTTTATTTGTGTTACACTAAAGTTCAAGCCAAGAGTTGTTTGGCTTTTTAACAATACATGTAGATTGTATTTAGGGCAATCATTTTATTTAGGATTTCTGCCCAGATGGTACTATTTTGTTGCACTGGTGGTTTGGCTGGATTAGGCTTTAATTAAATTTATAGAGGTTCCTGATTTTTAAGATATCCATGGTTCATTTTTATGAGGATTCGTACATGACCTGACAAATATAGCTTGATCACTTTTTTATATATTACATTAAATTTGTGTATTGTAGCAAATAACTTTTGTATTTTGTAGAAGTTTATCTGTCAAGATGAAGAATGAGTCAGGTGGCTGTTCAGGATAAATTTAGTTACAAGTCTTGCACCTGCATGCTTATAAAGCCAACTTCAATTCCTTTACATCTCATTTACCATTGCATTTGTCACTGAAAAGACTTAAAAGCTAAACTCTAAGCAAACGGCTTAATACACAGATAAAGCACAGTAGATACAAAACTGTTTTATCTTCCAGATCACTATTTTTCTCCATCCAGTTCTGAGATTTAAATGGTTATACCCTGGCATTTGCGCAACTCTGTCTGGCAGGGCAGAGACTTGATTTTTCTCTGCTTCAGTTGAAGTGTTACTACAGGGTAAAAATGAATTAGGAAATTCCTGCAGAAGAAAAAGTTATGTAATAAATATTCAACGTCACTTATCTCTAGTTTAAGCATGTTCTGCTCATATTATGCATTCCTTTATTAACATTCTAATAAAATTACTTAGTTGGAATAATTATATTTCATTACATTTTATTTTAGACCCAGTGATATATTTACTTGGGATTTAACTTTTACAATGGCAGATCATGGCAGGCAGGAGGGCCCTGCAACGTGCTGTATCTAGCTTCCTGATAATAGGAAGCTGTGGTAATGCCAATATGTCATGCTGATTTTCTATGATTAAAAGAAATTAAACCCAATGATGGAAAAGAGCATATCAACGACATCAAGGCTTGGCGGGAAACAAGGCAAGTTCATTCTGACTTGCTGCAGTTCCTAATGTTATTGGACCAGATTTAATAAAACTCTCCAAGACTGGAGAGGATACACTTTTATTAGTTAACCTGGGTGATCCAAAAATCTGCAAATGGATCTGGTCCAGGATTGAAAGCATTTGCTAACAAATATCAAATGACTTTAGGAAGTCTATTCCAGGCTTGCTGGATCACCCAAAGTTCACTGATTAAATTGTATCTTCTCCAGCTTTGGAGAGCTTTAATAAATCAGGCCCATTGCGAGAAGATTCAGTTTACAATGAAATCAGAAGCAATTTCAGAGAGGGGCTTGTACAGCTATGTGAAGTTCATCTTTAAGGTATATCATGAGTCTTTTTTAACAGAAAGTACTGTATACCTTAGTGCTTTTTTTCTTGAAATCATGAAAAGCACAGGAATCAAAAAAGTTATCTGTTGCAGCAGAGCTATAGTTTAGGAAAACTAATATATAATTCCATCACGCTGTCATTTATTTTTTATTATAATTCAAAATGATCATAACTGATGTTTGCTTTCTTTAAACTGACAGCCTTTAAAGCTTTTTTTGTAAGGAACCTGTCTTTCAAACATTGGCAAGAGATAAACAGCTGTAGCCTGCAGTTTCTTCAAGTCTGCAATATCACTGATAACACATCTCATGTAAACATTTAACTTGTATTCTAATTTTAAAACTTCCTAGATTTACTGGGTGTTTTATATAGCATTTTGGATAAACCTGGGCTTTAGGCTGATACATTTTAATTGAATTCCTCAGGTCAGCTTTTAAATGCTGCCATTAGCAAAAAGATTTTTTTTTTTTAAATAAGAACGTCACTACTTATAGACAGAGCATAACATACTACCCCCCGTGCATTGTAAATCATTTCGCTGTGACTGCAGACACACAATTTTGACTGTACTGAGAACAGACGTGTTTCCTTCCAAACTCCAGAGATCCAGTATAGTCCAGGGAACAGCAATAAGGGATTTATTTCTAGCTTGTAGGCAACAGATGTTTTTAAGCACATATTTATACTTAAGTGCCAGTTGGTACTGTAATGTCATGTAAAAAAATTGTTTATTGCTCTTTGGACCACTTGGGATGCATGGTAGTTGGCCAACATAATTCCTTATTTTTACATTACAGACATTAGAATATGACTGAATAAAAGTGAACCTATCACCATAGTTTTTACTGTATATTAAAGGGTAGAAAACTCTTTTATATAAAATACAAATGTGTTTGTATTTTTTTTTTCAAACTACTGCAGCAGCCCAGAGCCTCTGTCACTTATCCTAGGAGGTTTTGGGCTGTTTCATGTACAGAAGGATATGCCTAGTAGATTGGGTGGATATGCCTAGATATTGGGTGACGTACAAGGAAGCTGCAAGACAAAGATGGCCAAGTCTGGTGGTTTCTCTCAGGGCCAAGGATCCAGGACAACACAAGAAAAAATGGAAGCCAAGTGTAGAAGGATCCAGGGCTCTGCGGAGTAAAGGTAAGTGTCATTTTTTATTTTAACGAAAGTTCCCCTTTAGGGATTTAAAGAAATGGTTTGTCAGTAAATTCACAATTAGGGTTTGAGAACTTATAATTACTTATTATTTAAACACAGTATTTAGATTGTTTAATGTTTTATTAAACCAAATATTAAAATCTTTAAAAACATACAACCAAGTTCTTTCACTGCATAATGGCTATTTTGCCCTCTGGATAGCCTCTCTGCTTGTTTTTCTTTATATATATATATATATATATATTTATATATATATATAAAGTATATAGTCTAAAAGTCTAAAAGTATAAAGAAAGCAAGGCAAGGTTTTCACAAAAATAAGAAATCTTTAGGAAAACTCTTAGCCTCTCTGGCTATTGTTACGCAGCTCATACCATTCCTTAATAAAGAGATGGTAGAATTCTCTCTTAGAGACGCTGCCAGTGACATTAGTTCTATCAGTTGCATCAAACACAATAACACCAGAAATGTAGCCTAATTAGACCATCTTTTGAGGAACTCCTCTTTAACAACCAAACTTGTGTTTCCTGTAGATTCTACACAGGTATATGAATTATCCGAGTAAAATATAACTTCCTGCCCCTTCTGGTACAGTGGTTCACTCACATGCTTTGAGTTGTCTTTTTGACTTATTAACCTGAAGCACATTTTGTGATTTCTCCTTCAATCTGGGTACATTTGCCATTAAAATACTTTCTTGTGCAGCATGAGCCAGAGCAGAAGAAAACTTTTCAGCTGTCTACAGAGTTTATTTAAAATTAAAGGTTAAGAAGGATTACAGAGAAATTTTCTATTTAATTCTTCATTTTTTAGAGATCTGAAGATAATTGCCTAGTTTATACCCTATGGAAACTGATTCTTCATAAAAAAAACCCAATGGGCCAAAGATTGTGCCTATATCTCATTGATGCCACTAAAATATCTTACTGAAGCAGTAATTACTTAGCATTGTAGTCTGAATCTTCTCATTGTTGCACAAATGAATTATTATACCCATCAATTAATTAACCTCTAGTGCCCAGGGATCGCAGTGGATTCTCAGAGCTGCAATCATTCTTGCAGCTCTGGGAATCCTGGCCACATTCATTGTGAAGATCCCTGGGCACTAGAGGGTAATTACCCTTTAGTGCCCGGGAAAAGCAGTGGAACTGCAGAAGAACTCGCAATGGAGAAAGTCCACAGGTAAATTACCTCTAGTGCCCGAGGATTGCAGTGGGTTCTCAGAGCTGCAATCATTCTTGCAGCTCTGGGAATCCTCTTTGCAATCCCCGGCACTGGAGGTTAAATGGGGACAAGTATCCTCTTTCAAAACCTGTAGCTTTCCTCTGCAATCAGAAAGCCCTAGAGGTTTTGAGCTAATCACACTGGGATAATCAGCGCAGCCCCTAAACTTTTTTTTTTCTTTGAAATTTCTTTTTTTTTTTTTTTTAAATTCGAGCTTGATCGGCGAATTTACACAGGCCATTCTCGCTTACAATTTCGGTAAGTGAAAACGGACTAATTTGCCCTGTGAGATCGAGTTTTAAAAACTTGCTCACTCATCCCTACTTGCAAGTTCATGCAATGTGTCCTTGCAATTGGAATTTTTAAAATGTGTGTATATATATTTACATTTATATATATATAATTTACAACTGATATAATCACAGTTAAAAATTGTAAAATGAAAAACAGATAAAAGAAAGATAGAGATAAAATGTACCCAAAGCTGTTATGATCTAAAATTTAACAAAGCAGGGCGCCTCTCCAGTGGTGACTGGCAGTAATGCAGGTTTCAGATTTTCAGATTAACCGTTTCACAGCTCTGTCCTTCTTCCTAAAGAGCACCATTGTACACAAAGATACATGCAGTGCAAGGTGCAAGAATGACAGCATGTTTAGCGCTAATGTACGGCCTAGCAATGCAGCTTCCTAAAATAGACCTGGTCATATCCCAGGAAAATAAAAATGCCCAATCCCATTTTCATTGCTAATGTTTCAGGCCTGCAAACTTATACTATTTCATGAAAAGATAAAATATTTAAATTTGCGAATATGTGCTTGGAAAGACCAGGGAGCACATATGTTTACTTTAATAGCACATATCTTACTCATTGATTTAAATTCCTACTGACATTCATATTTCATACATTTTATGCCTCAAAGTCCTGTGGTGTAAGATGTTTTGGAAAAATTTAATTTGATTTTTTAGTGTAATAAATAATGAATTTGAGTGGGGAATTCCTGTACTGTATTTCTTTAGTACAATATTGTTTGTGTTTGCTCAATGGAGCAAAAATATAAAGTATGGTAATACTCTGTACTTCAATATAAGAAAGGACATTTAAAGAGGCAAAAAGTCATGGCAGAACATTGCACAGAGACATTGCATGGCAGAACACTGCACAGGGACATTGCATGGCAGAACACTGCACAGGGACACTGCACGGCAGAACATTGCACAGGGACATTGCACTACAAGTTACAGGAAATGCACGGCAGAACATTGCACAGGGACATTGCACTACAAGTTACAGGAAAGCTACAGCTCACCTGTCAGGGAATTGCTGCACAAGAAACCCAGCACTGCTCATCTCACACTGCCCTCCTCCTGCTCTTTCTGCCTCCCTCCCCACTCCCCACTGTTACACGGAGCCTTACCACACAGAAACACAACCCCAGCATCTCTATAGACAAGAGCTGCTGATAAACACAGGAAGGGGGGAAGGCAGGGCTTTGCGATCCATAAGATAAGGTAGGGGTGGACGGCTTTATTTTTTTTGTAATCTACGCTGGGGAGGATGCAGAATGGAGGGGGCCATGCTGCACGGGGAATGCCAGGTTAGATGGAACTCCAGCTGTCTGTGTGGTCCCCCCCCCTGGAAGCGCGGGAGGGTATTCGGACCATAAGACGCACTCCCACCCCCTCCAAAAAAAAAATACAGTATATATTGGATATGTGGTAGAATAGGACTGCTAAGCCTATTTACTAGGTGTGTTATTTACTAGGTCTTACTAGCAGGATGTTTTATAGATTTTATATTCAAGTAAACATATCTTGAAAGAAATTTGGGAAAAGCCATTACTGAACAAGTTATAAAATTGCTCTGTATTAAATCCAAGGGTGAGCATGACAGCCAGACACCTATTTTTAGAATAGGAAAGCCCACCAGCCCAATGAAAATATTGTTTGTTGCTTGCCTTTTTAATGTTTTGGGTGAGCTTTTCCATGTATTTCTCATATAAAAGCCCATCCCTTTCTACCTGCCTTCCTAAACCAAGTATACAGATATTTCTTTTTTTGCAAGGAAGGAGTTGCATGTCTCATGACTCTTTAAAGTCTATTTTAGCATAAAAGCTGAATGATCTGTGCCTATGGGTGCAAGTGGATAACTGAAATATTTATATGGAATATTTCTTGTTCACGTAATCAGAAAAAAATAGAAATACAACTTTTGGTACAGAAAATAATTACAAAATGTTAAATGCTAGAACTTGCTTTGATTATAAACCGTATATTTTGCATTGCTATTTCTAATTTCTCTATAGTGCAGTTAGTTGTAAAGACATATGTTTAAAAGTATAATCAGATATTACCCAATTTTGGCACATTATACCAATCCTCTGTATGATGCTAAAGCTGTTGCAGGCTAAATAGATTATTATTTAGTAAAAATTCCATTTTTGAGTGCCTTCTAATATCCATTATGACAAGACTAGATTATTTTTATTAGCTAAAAAAAATCAATCACATGTCCCGTTCTAGTAGTACTTATGGAAAAATATCAAGGAAATCATAAGTGCACAATTTGGAGAATGAGATTGATAAATCATTGTCCGTGTAGTTTACAATAATGAAATTTGCATTTGGGATCAGCATTACTATATACACAGAGTGTAGTACAGTATGATGAAAACACTGAGCTTATCTTTTGAAAGTCAGCCAAAGTATGGTCATTGCCAACTGTGCTTACTGATTTTATTCACTCAGGAGACTACAACTTGTGTATATATATATATATATATATATATATATATATATATATATATATATATATATATATATATAAATCATTATAAAGAGAATGCCTGGAACAGTCAATAAAACAGTTTTATTTACTGAGGCTGAAATAGAAACACAACATACCAGTTCTGAGGACTGTAACCCATTCCTATCTTTAAGCAAATAAACAAGTGAGTGTGCCTGTCAATGCATAAAGAAAAAAAAACACAGGATTGTCCAGGGTTATCATAAATGTCCAGTTACAGAACCCAAAACACGTTCTTCTAGTTTTTTCCTGATCAATTGTTAGAGTCG
This sequence comes from Pyxicephalus adspersus, assembly GCF_032062135.1. Lineage (NCBI taxonomy): Eukaryota > Metazoa > Chordata > Amphibia > Anura > Pyxicephalidae > Pyxicephalus > Pyxicephalus adspersus. The sequence goes on from NC_092863.1 coordinate 63,208,185, forward strand.
GGGATTCTGCACATAAAGTACATGGCTGGGTTTATATTGTCTGCTGCACTAGATCATCTGTTATCCTTCTTCCACTTATGGCTTAGCATTCAGGATTTATAAAATGGAATTACCAGTGGACTTAAAATAATAGCTATCTGAAGAGGCAATGATGGCATTCTGAAAGGCCTGGTTGACCATAAGAGGAGAAACGCAGACATGTAGAAGAAATGAGGTAAACAGTGGGCATGACCATAGTGTACCAACAGTGGGAGAGACCTAAAAGATCATGGTTAAATTGAACCCAAGCCCAACCCAAGCCTGCTCAATGTATACAGTGCACACCAATGCTAGAGTTCTTATACTCCTAAATAAGCCTTTATTTTTGTGCCACAATGGGAAACTTAGAGACATTTTTATAAAAAAAATAAAGAAAATCATAAAGTGTATCACTCCTATGGACAGTTCTAGACAGCAGTCAATCATAAAGTGTATCACTCCCACGGACAGCCCTAGAATGGTAGCAGTCAATCAGTGCCCAGGTCCATCACGGTTTTAGGTGGGCTTCTGAGGCAAGATAAATAGGTGCTAAGGGGGCCTTTTCCATTAATTACTAATGAAGCTAATGGAGTCAGTGTAGGAAAGCCCTCCCCTGGAGCCTGGCTAGAGTATAAGAGGCTGGACCACTGAAAAGATGCATTAGATTCCCAGTGGACAAAGTCCTGGCTTCAATGGGAAGAAGCTAAAGGATGGGACCTCGAAAAGGGGTACTTAGAACAGGATCCCAATGGTGCCGATTTGGGCATTCACAGTGGAACAAAATCCAGGAAGGAATTAATTTCTCACGCTTCACTATGGATTTAAAAGTTCAACAAGAATACTAGGTCAGCTGACAGTTTTGACTGTATGGAATGCATCTGGATGTGAACTGCTGCTATCCTATAATATTCTGCTGCCCTAACCTTCTCTCCGTATGTGTCGAGTTACAAACCCTAAAAATGGATATTCACAGGCCAATTCAATCTGGGCAATTTCATTCATCCCTACTCAACACAACATATAATGTTTCAATGTTTTATACTAACTACTGAGTATATTATTATTATTATTATTATAATTAAACAGGATTTATATAGCGCCAACATATTACGCAGCGCTGTACATATTTCTGCATTTTAATAGTAAGTAATATTAAGTAATAGGCTATTAAGTAATAGGCTATGTAATGAAAAAGTTATGATAAAACATGTAAAATTTAAAACAGTAAAATTTACAAGTGTATACAGTAGAATCCTACATACATAGCTTTATTTTATTGAGTTTGTTTTATTCGTTATGCCCCTTGCATGTTAAATATATCAAAATATATTTAAAAAAATCTGGCGTAACATCTTAAATAAAACTACATTAATGACAGTTTCAAATGAAAAATTTTACAGAACATTAGAGTAAAAAACCACTGACAGCTGAAATGTTAAGTCAAGTGCTGATTAGTCACAAAAGTGAATATGAATATTTAAATGATCTCACCTGGCCTTTCCAAAATCAATGTTTTTACTTTTTTTATACTTGTTCCAGATTATTCCAGCTATTACATTTAAAGTAAAGGTAATTTAACAGGAAACAAGTAAGCAATGTTTTAATTTTCTTGTGATTATACAGGTGATTATACAAGTGAATATGTAATATTATCACACAGCTTATCATCACTAGCTTCTGCTTGAAAACGTTTTTTTTTTTTTTGCTGAAAGGAAACGATGAAAAAAGATGTCACTTAGCTATAGAATTGTGCTTCATAACTAATTGTGGTTTTTCTTTTTAGAAATACTGATTTCAAAGTCTGTCATTCATTATTGAAAAGCAATCCCTCTAGCAGTTACTTCCTGTCTACTTTTTAGAAATGGCTGCATGCTGATATTGTAGAGCGAGTTTTCTGATGGTGACAACAGGGGATTATGCCTGCATGATGTGTAGTCTTGGTGTTCGGCTTAAAAACTGTCAAATTTGACCAGAAAATCTGTTATTCAGCCCAAAACAAAAAAAAATAGGACTAACAATCAGACTCAGTGTCTTGGGGAATGACAAGTACATCTTGACTGTCATCATCCAGCGGCTAAATGTGCTGAGCTGTACACTATACCTTTCATTGACAGGTATAGCATACAGTGCCTAGGGTTATACACTGCATCTGTCTATGACAAGTTTATGTACGGCTCAGAGAATCCAGGTGGTGGATGATGACAGGTACAATGTACAACTCAATAAATCCAGCTGGCACCCAACAACAGAATGTCATTGGCTGCCAGCTGGTTTTGCTCAGCTGCACGGTGTACGGGCTTAACCTTAACCCTAACGTAGAGGTGAGTGGAATAGAATATTCATAAATTCAGAGATCCAATTCAGATTTTTTTAAAATGAAAAATTAAAATTAATAGTTATATATTTTTAAAGGCTATGATTGGTATAAATGGTTTCCTTAGCCAATTGTAGGAAGCTTGGACAGCACAGGGAAACAATTTTTATGTTTTTTTCATCACTAATTGTGGTGGGAAAACAAGAAATTTTTTATGCCACAATATGAAAAAACACCTGTCTATAATTCAAACTAATTATGATTTCATTTTGGTTAACTAAGTGAAAATCACAGCAGTTATTTCTTGGTAAACACAGGCAATGTTTTTCCCCAATTCTGGCGTAAAAATGTCCTTGTTTTCTTATATTTCGATTGTTAAGCTATTTAAATTGAAGCAATTAGTTGCAGTTACATACAGGCAATTTTCCCATTGTTGTCACAATTATTATAATATTGATATATTATAATATTGTATAATTGTGACAGTCTGTGAAATTATAAAGGGCTGTACTGATATGATTACAGATGTCAGCCACAACCCTCTGCAATAGATGGAGACAGACATACCAATGCAGTGTTAGGGGTTAGGTGTACAGGTTTAAATGTGCCATGAAATGTGTCATGAAACGTAAAGTTTCCTATTTACTAAATTAAAATATTTCTGCTATTTGGTTCTAACAAAATTCTTCTTGAAAATGGCTAAATCGTAAAGAATAAGTTCACTTGTATGTAGTCATACATTATTTTAATTAATTTAATAAGTCTTGATTCTACCACAATTAAGAGACTCCACTAAGCCAGTGTTCTGGTCACCTAAGGTCTCCCTATGCATTCTTGTTGCATTTGGTTGCCCTTCAACCACTTCAGAAACCAAAATGTACACCAGAATTTTTACCCTATTGACTTCAATGTGATTTGAATTTAGCCACCAGTAGACCATCTCATCTTTCTGATAAGCACTGACTCCAAAAATATTTAGTTGCCTACTGTAGAAGGGTATTGTCTTCTTCTTACTGGTAGAAATCTTTCTTCTTTCAACTTCCCAACAATATATTAGGTATTTATTCTACCATTGGCTACCGGAACAATCCGCATTCACTTTGGAGGTAAGTCCGGCAAAATTTACTATGAAATTTACTATGCGTACTTGCATATTATGGAAAAACCTTGGAAGCCATTAGCACAGATTAAATATGCTTTAGTATTTTGAGCCTGATTTATTAAAGCTCCTCAAGACTGGTGAAGATAGGCTATCATTGGGGAACTTGGGTGATCCAACAAACATAGAATGGACCTGGTCCAGCACTGAAAACATTTGTCAAATATCAGTAAATGATCTTAAGAATCCATTCCAGATTTATTGCATCACCCAGGTTCACCTATGATAGTCTATCTTCTCCAGTCTTAGAGAGCTTTGATAAATCAAGTCCTACATATACATGTTGCAGTTTAGAGAAATAATACTACATAAATAGGTATTGTATCTGTAAGGTACATGTATGCTTAGGAAGAAATGAATGAAACAGGTAATAGAAATACAAATGCTAAAAATTCAAATGACTAAAAACTTTCTTTAATAGTACTCCTCTTTGTGGGTAAGAGCTTTTGTAAACTATATAGACTTGGAAGCCAAACTCATCTTTCTTTTATATCTGTCTACATCAAGAACCACCAGAAGCTAGAATTTACTTACATTTCATTGCCAGCTTTAAGCCACTCAATAATTAGTATTTGGAATACAATAACTGATATGGTGTACTATAACTGTAATCAGGAGCAGACAAAAGGAGGTGCAAATTGTACCACTGCATGAGGGCCCCAGGACCTCCTCAGCCAACAGGGGGCCCCACAGCCTGTGTTGGGCAAGGGGTTCTAAGTCAATTCAGCAAAGGGGCCCGCTGTTGGCTATGTCTGCAACTGACTGTAATTCTGCAGTGAAGCTGAAAGATAAAAAAATATTTTTAAAAAAATTAGACAGCTACCGTTTTAATGTTTATTAAAAGGAAAATGAACCTGATAAGGACTAAACAGTTACAAAAGTGCCTGTGTCAGTTCTCTTTGTCAATGTTTAACTGACAATTATGTCAGGTAAACCCTATGTTGGATTGTTGTTCCAGGTTAGGTGTACAGAGACACAGATATGCATTTGAAGATTATTACAGGTGCCTGCACCTCACAGTGTTTGCACTTTAGGACTGTTTTAAACTTTGAAATGTTCTAATCATTCTAATCATATCTCTAATCACAAGTTTTCATAGGCACGATGGCATTGTATACCCTCTTATAAATGTATATATGGATAACTTGAATGAATGAATGAAAGTGCACCTGTCACATTTACTAATAATAGAACAAAGTTTCAATACAACATCAAGTTGCTATCATTGTGACTTCATTAGTTAGGAAAAGCTGCAAACTGGGCACAAACACTTTTATTTAAGGTTAAACTCTCAATAAGCTGTCTGCACACAATTACAAGAGGGGAGCACATGGAAGACCAAAATAATATTGCACCTTTGTTTGGAAAATTTCAGTGAGAAATTTTGATAAAATATTTTTTTTGATAAATTACATTGTTGTGGTCTATTATTTCATTATTTTTTATAAATATGATTTATAATTATGTATTATATTATAATTTATGATTATAATATGATAAATATAAGAATTACAGGCCCACAATATCAATCGGAATTAGAACGCTAGGGGGGTTAAAGACTACACCCCAGAGCTAGATACAGAATAACCCCACTTGTGGAAGCCAGGTTTGATTTTTTAATAGTCAATAATACCATTAAAATGTTGATGCACTAATGTGATTCTCTAAACAGGGACGCACAATGTTATAAGTTATTCATACCCTCAAAATCATTAAAAAAAAGCAAACAGCGCAAACTGAAAGCACGTCCTTTAAGAATCAAGCTGCTCTACTATTTTGCCATCCATAGATTATTTGCTTCCCAACAACCTGTACGAAAAGTTTATTTTCCTAGTTTACAAAGAACTATAAAAAGTATATGGCACACATAATAACATAATTTTATCAGAAAATTAGCATTTTAAACTTTGAGCTGAATTGTTTCACAAATGATACCCATACAATTATTATTTTAATAATAAAAAGTCATAAAGAGCGTAACGGTATTTGTTTGAAAAACAAATAATGGAATGCTTTTATTGCTGTTGAATATATTAATTCGCTGCTGGATCTATTATGCTGCTATTCCCACTACACAATTTCTTTCAAAGATTTGCTACTTTAATTTCTGCTCTTTTGTTGATGAAAATGAAAAAAAAAGTCATGCGCTGTTAAATAATAGAGAAATGTGCATCTTTTAAAGGGACTGGCCTTTTATCTTTGCAGTCTAAAAAATATTTTTGTTCATTAGTTCCCATAACACGTAATTTCGCTATATTAAAGCATTCAGTGCAGCTCATAAAACCCCAATTCTACAGAAAATAAAGTCCTAAATTCTGCTTCTGTGAGTTACGCTTCACATAAATACACAGTAACATACAACATAGTAGGTTTACATATCAGGTTATAGCCATAGTATACTTTAAACTTAAAGCGGAACTAAGGTGAAATTTCAAAAATCACACTTACCTTCAATACCCCAGATCCCTTGATGGCGCTGGGCCTTCCCGCGATCTGGTCCCACGCTATCCTAGAATTTTTTCTTCGTCCCACTGTTGAGGAAGCACCAGGCACTGCCATCTTCAGTCTTCTCTTCTGTCTCCTTGCTACGTCACCAATCTCGCACTGCACAGGTACGAGATCTGGTGACGTAGCCTGCTGTAAAGGGGAAAAAAAAGAGAGCTGAATTCACTGTGCATGCATGAGATTGGCATCTCTTTCCGATTACTGTAAAAAGTTCCTCTTCTGTACATGCTCATGATCAGGCATGAGCACAAGGAGCGCTCCCATTCAGTCTTGATCACTGTGGCGATCATGACTTAAAGGGGCAGTACTGCACCCTTTTTTTTTATTAAATAAAATGTTTACTTTACATAAAAGGGTTGAACATTTGAAAGAGATAAAAATGACACTGATCCTATATAGGTTTTAGAAACCAAAAAAACAAGCACGCCAAGTACTTGTGTGTGCATTTTATATTTATTTTACAATTACTGAGGATGGGGAACACACCTGCGGATGGCTGCTGGATTTTTTTTGTGTAATCTGTGATCAGTGGTACAAATTTTAACACTTCAAAAAACATTACCCTTAATCTTGTGAGCAGGGAGGGCATACTAATCCATTCTATTTGATTTCAACTCCCTGTAAAATGTTTCTCTATTGATAATTTTCTTTGGCAAACATATCATCTCATATTTTTCGACTTCTTCAAAACCATCTGTCTCATTTAGCTTTTGTCTAATTTTATACTTGTCCTGCATTGCATTTACATTATCAGATTTATTTGAATTGATCATAAACCTACAAACTTGCATGAACTGTGAATTAAAAAAAAAAGGTTTGAGATGGCAAGATTGAAAACTGTACAAACAATGAGTACAAGCTTCTGTAATAGCTCAATAGCCAAATTATCTTGATTAATAAAAACCTACGTGTCAAGGGAAGCCATTGTCCTATGATGAAATGCTGATATAAAGTGAAAAATTT